>NW_027669747.1:0-101191 GCF_964146895.1 Miniopterus schreibersii | reverse complement strand
ATTCTGCACTGATTTCCTATGCAGGAAAGCAATGTTTGCTTGAAAACACATTTTTATCTGAAAAAGATTCTCATGTGCACTACTTATATTGGAAGGTGTCTCCTATATTTCTCACACTATCGGAGGTCCTCTGAAAACGACAAATCTGGTATCGTCTCATCTGAGGATTACTAAAGAGTATTAAATAATCATTTGAGGCCCAAACCTGTCACAATTGGAATCTCTTAAGTTTCATGCATTCAACATTTCCAACCACAGCCTCCCTATAATGGGCAGTGTTCCCTGGAAGGCCAGGGTATATGTAGGAGACAGTAAAGGAAATATGTGATGATCAATAGAGGGAAGTGGTGGCACAGTAGCCTTTGCACGAGGAAGACCCCCAGACAATTGTGGTAAGGACTGTAGGAAGAACACCATGGGACCCTCTATTTAAGGAATGCTAGGCAGTCCTGAGGATTAGGTTAGTGGCCTGGAATGTGAGCTCAGAGAAGTAGGTAAATGAATTTGCAATGATTCTGAATGACACTGGACACACACACACACTCCCTCATCCTCCTTAAGCCTCCCTGAGTGAGCATGATTGGCACTGCAGTACTCCAGACTTCCTGTCTCATCCTGATGCCCTGATGACCTAGAATACAGGCTGTATCCCTCCCAGCACTGTTGGGAGCTGGTGACATGCCTGGACATGGTACACGTCACCTGAGGGTCTGGAGTCAAGGACTCGGCCCTCCCCACAGGTTCCCATGAGGAGCCGAGATAAAGAAATTACCAAGGTTTGGGCTCACACAGGAGACAGGGTGTTTACTATGAAACAGAGTTTATGCAGCAGAAATTGCCTTGAGGAACTACTTTGTATTGCAGTCACTTCATTATCTAGTGTTTGTCACTCACCATATAATAAAGGTATGGAAGGCATTTGCGACTGCTCCTCTCCAGAGGGCAGTCCTCCTGATCCCATAACTTTGTTTGTCTCTTTCATTCTCACCGCTCCAACTCAGGTTTGTTCATTTCTCAGGCCGGCTCCTGACTCAGCATCAGTGTGCTCATGTGAGACAACAATGTCCCAGCTATCTGGAAAACCAGGGGTGAGTGCCCAGTTTGGGTCTCCTCACCTGTCCTCCTCTATGTCTCCTCTCCTAGTCCCAAACTCCTCACACAGTTCTTACTGTTGATCTGTTAGGGCAAAAGAGCTCATTACTAAAGGGTAAGGATAAAATTACAGACCCAAGAAAAAGGCAGACACATGGAGCTCTCTTATGGTGTTGCCAGCAAAGTCCTAACTCAACAATCTTGCCATATCCTGCCATGTTGTGGTGAGAAAAACCTTAAGAAAAGGCCTCTCCTCTGGTGCCTGCACCAGTAGGCCCATCATTCACAATGCTGGTACCACTGAGTGTGAGTGGAGTGGGACGCCCTGTATCCTGTAGCATGAGGAGTATGTGTACAGGAGCGCATCATCTTTCAACTTCTCCCCACCTTCTGCTGCCACCCATATGGGGAGCCTCCACTCACCTTTGATGGTTATGAGATACTCCTTCACAATCATAGTATTGTGGAAGTAGGGGTTGCTGGAAAAATAACAGCATGATCTTGCAGCCATTACTGGCATGCCTGACTCCCTTCACCTGCAAAAGAATAGTGGATATGGGTAGGAGATGACATCCCACTTCAGGACACCTCCCATTTACGTCCTGCAGGGATAGGTTATTTTCCCAAGTCCCATCCCTCCACAGCAGTGGTCTGACAGCCTGAACTTCAAGTTGATCATGTGGCTGAGCATAGTTTCATCTTGGTCACTGATCACAGCTGACAATTCCTGATTGTTGAAAACTGCTGTGGGTCAAGGAGCCTGCACAGTGCAAGATGAACATCAAACAGATGGAATATATAGCAGAGCCTTACAACCGCCTGGTTTGGCCTGAGCTCTCTATTCTGTAGCCCCACTCCTTCTCCAAAGAGCAAACTGGCACTTGAGGCCTGAGGTGTCTGCACCCACTCAAGCAGGCTCTGTTTCCTGACAGAATTTGATCTCCCCCACATCCTTGCATGCTGAGTTCTTGACAGGATTTCTTTATTTCTGCACATCATACGTTCCTTTCTAACTAAGGACTTGGACATACAGACCTTGTCCCATGCAAAATTACTCTGAGAAGAACCTGTGCAACATAGAGCTTTATGGACTAAACGTCCCTTGTTCTGTGCATGAGTCTGATTTGGGACCTTACTCCTGGACCCTCAGGGAGTGTTTCAGTAGTTCCTATAAGATACAAAGATGCCTTCAAGACTTTGGATCTTGCTGTTGTCACTACCCCAAGCTTTACTCCAGTGTGTCTAACTTCCTTCTGAACTACCTGTCCCCAGTTACATTTCTCATACACTAGGGCAAGCACAATGTGGTCCCGCCTGTAGAGCCTCAAGGATACAAATTTGGCCCAGAATCCATAGATACCTTGAAGGTTGGTCCTTCTCAGTTATAAATAGGGCTGGCCCTTTGCCATGTCCTGGGCTTGAGCCAAGAAAAGGCTCCGTTCGCTTCCAAGTTCACGGGCTCCATCTCTAACTGAAGGGCCTGGAGTGGGGACCTCCAGTGGGGACCAGGTCCACTTCCCACTGTGCCCTGACTCTGCCTGCTCCTGCTCCACTGGTTCTTTTTGTGGATGTTTTCATTCTGCTTCCAACTTAGGATCAGCGTCAGCCACCACCTCCACTAGGACATGATATCCTCCCACTCTGGACAAATGGGTCACAGTTAAGTGCCAATTAATTTTTTCTCAATCAACTCCTCCACCTCCCATTGTGCTATCCTGTCTGGCCCTGGCAGAAAATCATTAGTCTTTCCCTCCACCAACAGCTCTTCATTCACCAGCTCCTCCTGCCTCCCCACCTCCAGAACGGGGAGGACCTCCTCCAAGGCCAGAAACATGTCATATCGTGTCACCATCCTCACGGCCTGCATGAGGTTTCCCCCATGCAGGACAAACTGCTTCTGTTCCATGGCATCCCCTTTCAGGCCCTCCTCCTCCTAGTGCTCTTCACCCTCCGCCCACTGCTGCACTCTACTCCGGTCATTATGCACAACCTGCTCTTCAGCCACCACCTCCCTAACCCTCCTCAAATCAAGGTGTGGCCAAACCTCTTCACCGGCTTCAAACATCTGGTTCCCGGTTAACAAACAGCACCACCTGCAAAGACCCTCCATCTGCAGCCTCAGAAGCACACTTACTACCACCTCTGCCCTTAGGGCCTGGGCTTCCTCACCTTCCTGATCCAATGTGAAGGTAAAAGCGTCCTGGGCCATCCCCGGTGCCCGCCCTGCCTGGAGCAAATGCGGGGGGGAGGGCACCGAGGGTCTGGAGCATCACTAGCACCTGAAGGCCCCATGAGGGCACGAAAAGCACGGAAGTGTCCTGAGGAACCGCGTTGTCTACAAACAGCCTGACTCGCTCTGGTGTCCTAGCCCTGAGCCATGAAGTGTCAGGAAGCAGCTGGTGCAAGCACCGTCAATGCAGAGCCTGCGGAGTCCACTGGCAAGCACTTGCGAGTGGGGATACGGGTCCTTGCTTTGCTAACTGGCATGGCACTGGGGCCCCAGAAGGGGCTGTAACCTGGGCACCTTGAAGGAAGTGGCTACTGGCCACAGCCCTCGCCCCTCTTAGGAGTGGGCAACTGAAAGCTCTCTTCCAATCAGTGAAACCACAGTGGGTGAACGCTACCTAGTCTCGCCCTTTACTGGAGCCTGAGGCCAAACATTCCTGAAGATGCCCAGCTTCAGTCCTGGCTCCGCAGCTCTCCTGGGCTTCTGTGCCTGATGGACACCTTTTCAAGTCTAATCACACTTCGCCCTTCAGAATTCGGTTCCCACTTACCCACAGTGATCCCTGGTAAGATCCACGGGGACAAACACGGCGGACAGTAGAGGTTATCCCAGGATATGGGATATCTGAGAGTGAAGCTACAGCCAAAGGGGAGGCCTGTGCCTGGAGGGGACTGGAGCCCCCGTTCTGGTCGACTTGAGTTCACAGGACTATGGGCCAGATACGTGTTCATTCTGATTGCCTTTAGATCAATCATTTTCTATCTGTTTACCATTGCTCTTGTTCTCTCTCTCCCATCCATGCCTTGGGTTTTAGCGACCAGTAAGAAGGATGACGTGATATTACTTCAGGATTAATTGGTTGCTGAAAAAGTATGCTCCCTTGGCCCGCAATCCCCGGCTTTCCCGCACCAGGTTCTCCTGCCGAGCCGGCCGTGGGCGTGGCCCCCTCCCTCGCGCCTTCCCGCGCGGCCCCTCTCGCGATAACATCCGGGAACCTCAGCCCCTCACATCTCTTTGGTCGCCCGCCTCCGCCGGTGGTTTAGCGCCGGCGTCCCGAGCCGAGCTGTGGGCCAAGACCTCGGACAACTTGAGGAAAACAAGGTAAGGGATTCAGAATGTTGAGCAGAACATACAAATTCATAGCACGGCTGTGCCCTGGCGTCCGAGTAGCGAGACGCGGTCATGTAGACTCTGATTTCCTGGCAGGCTTTTTCAGGGGCCTACGAGCGGAGGGCGCTGTGTGAGCATAAACCGGAAAGTGCGTGTGACGCCTGCGGGCCTTAGGGGCGGGGGTGTCTCCCGAAGACAGGTGTCTCCCGGAGGCAGGGAAGGAAGGAAGGCCAGTGAACTGGGCGGGTTTTGTGCTGGGATGAGGGCTGGCGGGGTGGGCGCGGGGCGACGTGCAGGGGCTGCTGGGTAAGGGAGGGAGTCCTGGGTAGGGAGAAGCTCGGGGAAGAAGCTCGTTGTTGGTGAGCTCTTGCACCCACTTTGCCGGCTGAGCGGGCTTAGCTCGTCACCCATTGCGGGCAGAGGTGCAGCGTTGTTGTCCACCGCATGCCTGCAAATCCTCTCATGTTACTTCCTCGTGTGTTGACTACTAACAGTCCTCTACCCACCTAAGTAAAGGACGTAGCCTTCCACTTTATATCTAATCCCAGAGGCTTCCCCACTCTACTGTCTCCCGCCTCCCTAACTTAGGACCAGTGAATTTCACGTAACCCATTTACGTCCTCTCTTTTAATGTTAACATAAAGGAAGGTACAAAACTGTCGTTCTCTGGAACAGCATCTCAGTGGTTGAGATTTTAGTTCGGGGCAGTTGTCAACACTTTGCCTCAAATCAACTGGCAGAAATTCTTTGCATGCTCACAGGTTTCTTACATTGCCAAAAGGAGGCATGGAACTTAAAATACTAACTGTTTGATGTGCGGAATCTACAAACAACTTTTCTTCTTATTTAGGTTAAAAAATGCATTTTTAGTAAGTGAACTCTTGTGCACTGCACCTCATCGTTGCATGAGCTTTGCGATCAAATGGAACCTCTCAGTTTTTATCAGATGTCTAGGAAAATGGAGCCTTTGTTTGTTAGGCCTTTGCTCATTCGGGGCTGTCGGTTACACATTTCAAAAAGTTATCTACAGTCAGCTCTTGTACAGTACTTCTGTTGACTACGAGGAACACTTGGTAATTAAATTCGATTCTTTGTCCAAGAACTTATTTTGCTATGCGCCTGTTTTTAATCACTTACAGCACAATGGAGAGAGCACATAGGCCTGGGAAGCTGTTGGTGGGAGGCCTCAGTATGTGGACCAACGAAAACACACGTGAAGCAGTTTTTGGGAAATTTGGTCCCATGACTGCGGGTAAGGAACTCTTAGAACCAACAGGCCTCCCTGCCCAGACTAAAAGTATAGTAAATATAAGTCACTGCCCAGATAAATGGAAAGTATCTTTCTGTTCTTCAAAGTCATATGAGCAGATTTGTAAGTTTCTGTGTCCTGTTGTGAAAGTAGTCATAGCAGTGAGCTAAAAGTCCCACTTAATGGCTTCTTATTAAGAAGGAAAAAAGAAGTTGTAAATACAGTGTGGAGTGGGGCCATGACAAGGGATAAGTTAGGTTAACTCTAAGTTTATTCACTGCAGACTTTTAGAAAGCTATTAATGGTGCAGTATGTTGTGTTCTTCTAAAAGAAATTTCAGAGGGTTGTTGCCCTGCCTTGTCCATTATATCAAATTGAGAGGCTTTGGGGGAAATTCTCAGAGCTTTGGTGTGTTAGAAAATGCAGAACGTTTTATTTTCTGAAACATATCACGTTTTAAATTGTAGTTCGTTTGATAAGAGAGCGAGAAACAAACAGGTCCGGAGGCTTTGCTTTTATTACTTTTGAGAGCCCTGAAGATGCTAAGGATGCTGCCAGAGAAATGGACAGAAAAGTAAGTCTTTTAATAGTGTTGTAGCTCTGTACATCTGTTAAAAGTATTTCTAGGCACTTTGTGTTTTCCTGATTTAGCCAAGATGATTTAGCCATTACCTTACGTTTTGTCACATAAGTGCTGGACAGAGAGGTTGGAAGGAGATTGATAGGAACGTTAGCATGACCAAAATACTACATTAAACTTAATTAGTTTGGCATATGAATACCAATGAAAACAGGCTTTCAGCCTTCCAAGAGCTTCAAAACTTAGAATAAAGCCCCACGGAGGTAATTGCAGCAGGACAAAGGCCAGTGTTCATCAAAGGCTATTGTAATTGGTGCAGGTATTTCTATAGTATAAAAAAAAATAAAAATAAAAAAAAAAAAAAGGCACACAAAGACAAGTAGGGAAAGATGATTTAGCATTGTTTCTGGGGGGAAAGCCTTGAAAAGTTTACTGTTTGAGTAGGCCCTTTACCTTCTAATAGCTATTCAGTTCTTGAAGAAAGGAAATGACGTGAGCAAGTAGATGGTGGGTGTCATAAGTAATTGATCCTCCTGCCCTTAACTTTTTCTACTTAATAATTGTTTCATCCGCTAAGCAGAGTGATTTTTGTGAAATGTATACATCGCCATTTATTTTACAGGAGTGGTTGATAGTTTATTTTGATTTGGTCGTTAATGTACTAGTGAATAAAATAGTCTTTTTTCTCCTGGACCTTCAACTCTAGGCATTATATATGTCTCCTATATCCTTTGAACTTTTCAGAGATTGCTAAATAAGAATTAAGTCTCTCCACTAAGGCCTCTTTTGGGGCTTACCTGTATTTCTTACATTATGCCAATATGCTTTCTGGTTCTTTTATTTTGTGAGATACTTCCAGTATATCATTCTGTTAGTCTAAGCCTTAGTTTTTGGATTGGATAAGAACCAGTCTTCCCTGTGACAGCCTTAGAAATAAAAAATTTCTACTTCAGTAAGGGGGTTTGTAAACTCACCCCATTTTTTATCTTGTATTTAAGGTGATGTGTTTACATACTCATTATACCATTTATTAAGTTGTTGATTACTCAGTCACTTCTAGTACTTTTTAAACAGGACCGACATATGTCAATGCCCTATATTTAGAGAGTTTGGTTTCTGGTACATGAAGGCACTCAGCACACACTGACCCTTTTACTTTACCTTCACATTGTAGGGTTTTGTAGTAGTTAGGAGCTGGATGTGGCCCATGAATTCTGTCGGGTCCAGAAATCCGCTTGGTTGATGAATAATCATTGATGGTGTTTCCATTCTTCCTAGATTCTAAACACAAGAAAATGCAGTTTGTGTAGACATTATTTCTAAGTTTCTTCTTTCAACAGGTACTTTATTGCATACTTATTATGTGCTAAGGAGTGGTGATATCTCAACTGAGGAATGGTTCTGATTAGACAAAAATCCCTATTCTATTGGTCACTTATTGTCTGTGGTAAAGATGACAAATATAAAAGGAAAAGTACATATAAGTAAGATCATGCACAAACATGTTAAGAAGGACAATATGTAAGGTAATTTAAGTAGAGTCAGTCGGGGCCATAGACAGTGTTTTTGTTCATAAGAATCAAGGGAGCCCTGGCCGGTTTGGTTCACAGACTGAAGGGGTAAATTCTGGCCAAGGGCACGAACCCCGGTTGCAGTCTCTCTTCCTGGCCCGGTGTCCTGGTGCATGCCTGAAGTAGCCATTTGATGTTTCTATCACATCAGTGTTTGTCTCTCCCTCTCTCTGTCTGCCTGTCTCTCTCCCTCTCTCTCTGTGTCTCTTTCTTTCTCCTTCCCTCCCTCTCTCCCTGTCTCTCCCCCCTGCCCCCCTTCATTCTACTCTCTCTGAGAAGCAATGGAAAAATATCCTTGGGCGGGGATTAAAAATACTACTACTACTAATAAAGAATAACCAAGAGAATCAAAGGATGTTAGCTGAATGTCGAGTGTTGGGAAGGAGGCAGTGGTGCATAAATCTGTGGAAAATATTTTGGACCCAGAAACCGCAATTGATTCCCTAAGCGGGGAACGGGCTTTTGTGGCTGTTTAGTTTGTGTCAGGGCCCATGTGTGCCAGAAGTTTTGGTGGAATTTATGACTTCAGGTTTGTTGGCAAAAGTAATACCAAACAACCAAAATACTTTGTGTGGAGCAATTACTCTACCTGAGTTAGGTTTACACAAGTCATTTTGACTTTGGGAAAAGATAAACCTTCATGAAATTATTGGGAGATTAGGAATTTAAGCATTTAAAGGGTCAACTGAAGTACTCTGCTTCAAAGTTAATTTTAGGGACACATTGAAATCAAAACAGCTGAATAGGGCAGAAATCTGAAAGACTATGTGAGCGCCCTAGTTAAAAATAGAGAGATGCAAAAGTGTACAACTACATAAATACAGACTTGTGGTCAAACGGGGAATTTTTATTTCTATCATTCTGACTGAACATATAGTACAGTAATAAAGACTGAATAAAATAACTATCATTTTAATGAACGATTGAATGATTTCTCTTCAAAATCATCCACATTTATAGGTAACCTGGGTCCCCTGCAAAAAATGAAGTAAAAGTTGGCGATACAAAAGGGAAATAAGATGTACATCATAGAAAGTAATGCATGTACATTTCCTCACGACCTGTGAGACATGTTCATCTTTGTTTATGCGGCATTTCCCGGACTACTTCTTTCCTTCTCTTTTTAAATGGATTTCAGAGAGAGGAAGGGAGATAGAGAGAGAGAGAGAGAGAGAAACATCAGTTGGTGAGAGGGAATCATGGATTAGCTGCCTCCCGCAGGCCTCCTATGGGGGATGGAGCCCGAGAGCCGTGCATGTGCCCTGACAGGGACTTGAACCGTGACCTCCTGGTTCCTGGATGGACGCTCAACCACTGAGCCACACAGGCCGGGCTAGAGGACATTTCGTCATCCCCATATACGGTTCTGTGTTGGATGACTTAATGGAAGGCAGTTAGTAGTTAAATATTTCCTAAACTTGCCTTGATGAAGGACTCAGTCATTTTTGAAGGAAAACTTTGGTTTGGGAAAATAGTGTGAGATTGAACACGATTTTAGTTGCAGTAAAAGTAGGTTTGTTAAAAAGTTGTTCATTTGTTTGAGCTAAGTGTGATGTAATGTCATTATGTGTAATCGTTTTAGTCTTTGGATGGAAAAACAATTAAAGTAGAGCAAGCCAACAAACCATCTTTTGAAAGTGGTGGTAAACGGAGGCCACCACTTCCTTCGAGAAACAGAGGTCATGTGGGAAGTCTGAGACGTGGAAGAGGACGTAGCGGAGCAAACGGCTGTCCCTCTGGTGGAGAACCCTTAGGTAATGTTTTCAAATATCGGGATGGAAGGAGACTTGACTTGGGGTGGTGAACACGTAATCCAACATGCAGACAATATATTACAGAAGTGTACGCCTGAAACCTCTGTACATATATCAACCAGTGCAAACCCGTAATTGTAATTTCAGTGAAAGAGAAATGATGGAGAAACAGTAAGTGAAATATAAAATATACATACATATATATGGGAGATAAAGTATGAGACCATAGGAGCCAAAGAAGAGTATTGTTGAATATATCGAACTGTCTCAAGTTTTATTTATATATTTTATGTGCAAAATAAACAATAGCATTCATTAGATTAGGAATTAACAGTGATGGGCAACATGATTTGTAAAGGCTAAAGAATTATTGCAGTTATAAAAATGAATGAAATAAGTCATGTGAAAATCAATCATAATCACCTTTCAGGGCAGTGACATGAACTTCACGCTCAATACAGTCTGTTTTACCGTTTTAACTCCTTGCCTCTTACTCACTTCAACAGCTCTCTGCAGAACTCATTTTTATTAACCATATGCCAGAATTTTCCACTTTGGCACCAAGAAGTTTATCAAAGTTTGAAGTGCTGTTGTGTACATGACGGACTGTGAAGAATACAAATTTGCTGATTTATTTGGAAAACAAAGTAATAGAAACCATTAGGGCATCTTGGAAACCACACAACAAAATCAAAATGAATCTAAATATACACATTTCAAACATAAACACTTCATATTTGAGGATTGACTTTGAAATACTTGTTTTCGGTACAGAAGTGTGCTGAACCAGTCTCTGTTGTTACTCGGATATGAGGAGTTTCTGCTTCCGTTTGCTGTGGGGAACTTTATAAGTGGGAAACTACCTAAGGGGGATACATAGCTTTGTATAGATTCTCAAAGTACTCAGTATTAAAGGAAGCCACTTTTCAGTACAAAAATTTCTATGTATCAGACCATGGAACATAAAAACTTTGTTCATGTTAACCAGCGTTCCAAAGTTCAAAGATTTAGCGCCTCTCTTTGATAATTAGATGTGTGACTTTTTAGGAGAAGTTTCCTAAATTGGCATTGCAGGGTTTTCCCTACTTGAAGGTAAATGGCCCTGTTTTTACCACTAAGGTGAACTTGAGAAGAAATGACCAATTTGTATTTTGCCTTGTATGTGGATATCATTTTTTTTTTTACCTATGACCAAACCAGGGAATTGGAGCATAGACATAATTTTCTATATTCCAAGAAAGTTAAAAGGGTAAAATTGTTTGTAATTTGTCAATATGTATATCTTTGTAAAAAATTATTTTTTGTTGATTTCAGAGAGAGGGAGGAAGAGAGAGAGAGTGAGAAACATCGATGATGATGATGAGAGTCATTGATTGGCTGTCTCATGCAGGGCACCTCTGGGGATCAAGCACAAAGCCGGGGCATGTGCCTTGACCTTGAGTGGAACCGTGACTTCCTGGTTCATGGGTCAGCACTCAACCACTGAGTCTCAAACACCGCGGCGAGCATAATCTTTGGATTAAAAGTTAGGATTATTTTGTAAATTCATTGTAAGATTTGTATGTTATTTTTTTTTTTTTTTAGATAATACCTCTCTCTGATGCATCATCTTTTGAATATTTTAATATTTTTGTTTATAACTATGATGTTACATGTTGTAACAGCTCTTTTTAACAACAGACTTACCTGAACTGTCACTGACTTTTTCCTTTAATCTTTAAGAATTATTTTTGCGTTTACTGTATCCAGATTTTCTGCACCCCAAATATGTTTCTTTCACACCAGCATAAAATGCTGCTTGACGTTTTTGTAGGTCTTACAAACTGACATTTACAATAAGTCTGTGAATTGTATTGAAGTCCTTTAAAGAGACATTGTTGTCAGTTTGGAGTGACAGATATGCTCATGACCACAGTACCGTTCAGTGAAGATTTATAAACAATAACCAAAACTTGACCATTTAACAAATGTTGACTCTACATACAGAAATGAATGGTGTTATTTAGACACACATAATGGTGAATATACTCTTAATCGGCACAAAAGCTCCTCCATGGGGCGCCTCCGACTTAAAAGGGGTCCATCTTTAAGAACTGGGAACCCTCCCCCTAAAATATATGCCCATTCAGCTTCAAGACAAAGCGATACTGGGGTGGTAAATGCTGTGTAAGGCAAAGATAACAGTTTCTTATGGGTTAGAATTAGCTATTCTAAAATTAAAGCTGAACTTTAAATTCAGGAAGCCAAATGGAAAGTGAGTCTCATATGGGCATATTTACTGACCGCTTTCTTATTTCTTGATTCATGGTTAGGAAATAATTCTTCAGCCTCTTATTAGAGACACAATAAGTAGATGATGCCACAGGGTGGAAAACATTCCTTTCCAGTTCACGGTAACACAGAATTCCTGCTTGTTTTCAAAATGCCTGCTACTTGCTAACGTTCTGTGATTAGTAGGCTATTTTTACACGTGGTTTCAGGGTTCAAATATGCATGGAACCTAGGCGGGTGAGGCTCAGTTGTTGTGGGCTCCATTCCCAGTCAGGGGTGTGCAGGAGGCAGCCAATCAATGAGGACTCTCTCGACATTGATGTTTCTCTCTCTGTCCTTCCCTCTGCCTTCCTCTCTCTGAAATCCATAAAGATATGTTGTTCCGTGAAAACTCTAATGTCCTGTGAGAGAACATTCTGGTCACTAGCACTGTTAGGGTATGTATTTTGATGCCTGATCCAATAGGTACATCGTAACCGAAACTTGCCTTAATAATTACTGTTTCTTTGTTTCTTTCTTTATATCCTGACAGTGCTTTTCCTAGGATTTTGTTCAAAATACAGTTGTTGATGGGTACACTCTTAATTTTAACTTGAGCTCTTCCGATGAGCCTTTGCTAATGGTTTCCTAACCTACAAGATACTCAGTTTTAAGACCCTAATAAACTTTTAAGTGCATGGCATTGTTTTGGGTTGTCTGAAAATTCAAAGAAATACATAAACACATACAAGATATATTCTGTGCTTCCAAGAACCTTACACCAGGGACCGAAATACGTAGAATAAATAATCACATCTCAATCAGTATAGCGTAAGTGTTTTGTCATTGGCTGACAGGCGGTCAGCGTGGGTTTAGGTGGAACTTGAGAATAAATTTGAGGCTTGAAAGGCACACTTGAAGGAGTCAGACATTCTAAGTTGAGCGATCACAGAAGTGCCCCTAATTGTGAAATATATGGGAGAAGTAAGTAAGTCAGTAAGATGGATACAGAGGTGTTTTAAGGTCTAAAATACTTCTAACATACTGGCCTTAAATGTGACATTATTTGGAAAAACTAAAGGGTTGAGAACATCAATGAAGCTAAGAGCAGCATGGGTCTGACTTGAAAATATACAACAAGCCTATACATTTCAGTTAGTGGGTTAACTAGTGAATAAACAAAAATAAGTGAAAGGCTGATCTATGGGAATTAGGAGCAAGAATCAGCACCTAAAGGTAATAGTACGTGTGGGAGATGTAATATTATTTCACGTTTTGAAAGAGGCGCAGTGCTCTTTAGTTGAGCCCTTTAGTAGTGTAGCTCATGTGCTCTGAAACCTATAGTGCCATTATTACAAAGGCTAACCTTGTACGGTTAAAGTAATTAGCATTATGAGAGTGTCAGTCACGGGGCATAAGTTATAAAATTAGATATGTGACCAGTTTGGCATGCACTAGCCCAATAAAAAAATTTACTATGCTTAGAGGAATTCTTGCCAGTAGCAGAGTGTATATGCAAGTAAAAGAGGACAGCATGGTGGTTGTATCCTGAGTCCTAAATGTAGTTGAAAGTAGAGCATAAAAATTCAAAGGTAAGTGGGAAACTCGATTTTGAAACTAAGTTATTCTAACTTGGCTTATTATGGTGGCCCTTCAGGAGCAATTGAAAGGTTTTATTCAGGATGGTAGTAATAGAAGACCTGACTACTGAACAGACTTACTACTAGTTCATAAGGGAGAGTGCATTAAGCCGTAAGTGTGAAGGGAAGATTTAAGAGGCTTTTAAGTAACCTAGTCAAGAGAGTGATGGGTAAATGATGAAGAATAGACGGGGAGAAGAGCTGAAAGACAAGATTTAAAAAAGCAAATGTAGGCCTTGATTAATTATGTCTGTGGAAGTCGTTGAATTTTCATGTACTTTGTTAAGGTTTTGGGAGGTTTTGCATGCGGATGGTATTTTAAGTATTAAGCAAAAGGTATGGGTAGGGTAAGCTGTCAGAAGGTAAAACATTGGAGAATAGCATTATTTAAAGAGCATGCAAAAATGAGCATACGTGGAATCTTAGAGTAAATTTAAAAACAGTTTTGGAATGAAGAAAGAAATTGGTCATTTGAATTTTGGGTTTTCTTTGAAACGTGAGACTCAATTTTGATATACTCACATAAGCATTTTTCAATTAAAGGACCGGTGTCTTGTGGGAGAGAAAATTGCGAAGGTGTTCCAGGCAAAGAGCCAGTCTCCTGCAGGAGATGTTACTATATGTCAAGGAGAGAGAATGCTTGCACTACAACTTCTAGGTAAACGAAAATATAAGCCTTAATTTTCAGTTGATACTTTGTGTTATTGAGGTGAAATTCATCAACCATAAAACTAAGTAATACGTGTACAGTTATGCCCCGCCGATGTGGCTCAGCGGTTGAGGATCCACTAAAGAACAAGAGGTGTCTGGTTAGATTCCAGATGTGGACACAAGCCAAGGTAGCCAGCTGGATCCCCAGCAGGGGACATGCAGGAGGCAGCCAGCCACCATCTCTGTCCAGTGTTTGTATTATCCCTATCCCTCTTTCCTCTCCAAAGTAGATAACATGTTAAAAAGAAAAGATGCATTTACAGCTGAACAATTAAGTAACATATCCTATATTCAGAGTGTTAGGACACCACCACGTCTACGTAGTTACAGAACATTTTTGTCACCCGAAAATAAAACACTCTTCCCCTGAAGCAGTCACCACCACTTTCTCCCCTGATGCAGCTTCTATGAAACAGCAACCTGGATTCGGTCTCTGTTAATGTACCTGTTCTCCATAGATCATACGAATGGACTGAAACAGTATGTGACCTTTTGTATCTGGCTTGTTTCTGTTAGCGTAAATGTTTTCAAGGGTCATCCATGTGGCAGTAATCAGTGCATCCCAATTTCAGTGCCCGCTTAACTATTCCATTGCAGCTGCACTTGACACAGTTTGTTTACCAGTTCTTCTGTTTGTGCATTTTCCACCATAGGGCTGTTCTGAGCATTTATGCACAACTGTTTCAGCACATGTATGCAGTTATTTGGGGTGTATAACTTTAATTAGAGAGGATTTTCTGAGTCATACTGGAATTCAGAGTTTAATGCTTTTGAAGGAATCTCCCAGTACTTCCCCCAGCAGCTGCACACTTTCACATTTCTGTTCTCAGTGCACCAGATCCTAGTGTCTCCAGATCCACAGCAACCCTTGCTATTTTCCTTTTCCAACATGATAGCTTCCTTAGGAATAAAGTAGTATCTCATTTTGGTTTTGATTTGCATTTCCCTAATGATTTGCATTGATGATCTTTTCATGGGCTTGTCGGCGGTTTGTGTATCTTTGGAGAAAGGTGTGTTAGAGGCTTTTGTCCATTTAAATTTTTGTATTTTTGTTGTCAGTGTGTGCCTATATTCTGAATCTTAGCAGGTGCATTAAAAAATACTTCTGCATTCTTTCCTTATATTTTTCAAGCAGAAATGATCCAGATTCCCGAGACAGCAAGCGTTATTGCTCGTCCCCTAGAGACTCTGCATACCGTGATTATGGCCTCTTAGGTTCTCAGGATGAGCGTTCCTGTAGAAGCCAGAGGCATTATAAAATTCTCTTTTTGTCTGAAACACATGGCCGTTGTTAACTTGGACATAGTTAATACTGTGTCTTTTTAATTTAGTGATCGTGGTGATGGCTATGGCAGGAGTCGTGACAGAGGTTATTCTGAATATCCTTATTCTGAATATCCAAGTGGAGGCTCTTTCAGGAAAGATTCATATAAGAGTAATGGTAAGAGTCCATTTACACTGTGTCAATCAGAGAATTAGATTTAAGAAGCCAGGCTGGGCTTCACTGTAATTTTTCTTCCATTCAACATAGGGAAATCTATACACAGTATGGCCTTTTGATTAGTTTGGGAGGTTTTGAATTATTCTCTCAATAGCTCATTAAAACAATACATTGCTTTCAGGGGTAGGCGGTCAGACTCACTTTTTCCCTTATATGGAAACAGTATTGTAACATTTTTAAATCAGAAGGTGTATTTGACAGTGCAAAGCCTAGGAACAATATGAAAGTCAGAATTGGAGCCCATTTTCACAAAATGTGCATGAATATTGATTGAAATTGAACTGTTTAAGCTAAAAAATTACTCTTTAAAATTAGTTTAAATATAAGACCGCTACACTCCCACAGCATAATTGGTATCTTCTCAGCACAGGCAGATAAAAGCATATGATTTCCAAATCTGTAATACTCTTCATGAGTCATTTGACAATGATATAAAAAAACCTATGTAATGCAGTTCAAGTTTTGTTATTTGGTCATTGACTTTTCAGGAGGCTCACGTGGCACACCACTGGCACGGGGGCCCCGTCTGACTTACGGTGATTATAGCAGTAGACGAAATGGTTCTGATGGAAGGCGTGAAAATTACTCAAGCAGCCGAAGGGATGCTACTTTAAGTGGTCATGACCATCGTGCTCGACGAAGCCAACAGGTCCACTGTCTATGGGAAACATATAGTTGCTCAAGTTACTGGGCTTCTTCTGTAGGAGGTCATTACGGAAGCCGATCTGACAGGCAGTAGAAAGAGATATTAAACATAATACTATGTTCTGTACCGAATTTTCCATATAAAGAAAATGTTGCTGTTACTTGAGCATTACTAAAAGAGAAAGGGTTGTTTGGAGAAGATACAAGTTTTAAATGTCCCTCTGAATTTTCTGGATAAGAGGAATACTGTGAATTCTTCAAGGTTAGTCCATAAGTGTTGCTATTTACTGACAAAATAGGAATTAACTGTGTAATGTCTGTGTTGTTCAAGTTTTCAGAATAAATTTCCACAAAATGATACGTTGTGTCTGATTTTACCTTGGACTTTGATCATGAAAGCAGGTTTTTGGAAGGTGAAATATTCTGTGGGCCTAAATTTTCCCTGTGGATCTTTGAAAATAAATGCATACTCAGTTAAGTAATGTTATTTCTCCGTAAGTTGCTGTACTGTTTCCAAGTTACGTTGGCTAAACAAATTTACGTATTCCCCTTTGAAAACCAAAGTGTAAAAAGAATTTGAAAAACCTCCAGCAAGGCTGCTAAACAAATGTTCACCAGGTTCCTTTGGCATTTTGTATGTCTTTATCCTATAAAGGGATGGTATCAGTGGGGAGAAAAAATCCCTTATGGAATGATATAAAAGTGTGAAGAAATAGAAAATTAAGCATCCTTTTGCATATTGAAATTGACTCAGCACATGTCTGAAGTGGGATAGATAGAAACAAAGTTTTCCACTTGAATCACACTGAACCAGTTAACTTTCCTTCGTACATATCTCCAAGAAGTGAAAGGTAGTGCCCCAAGATTGGAGACTGTGTTTAGTTTTAGAAGGACTCGCACTCTCTCTTCAAGTATTTCGAAATTAGTGTAGCTCAAAGAGTTTAATTGTACACTCTCAGCAAAATCAAGTTATCATGAAGGGTTAGGGTTCTTATGAGTGAATTTAGGTGAAGATCACAAAGAGGAATACTGTTTAAGAAACTCACTTCTTGGAGTGTTGAGTGCATAAATATATCTTCCAAACGGAGTTTACAAAACACAAAATTTGGGGTTTTCTTCAAAGTATTTTTCCAGGAACAGTGTAGGTGAAATTCCTGGGTAAATTTGGATACCGGAATATCAAATGTGTAAGGAATTTGAAATCTAGCATATCAGCTTGAAACATAAATGAGTAAAAGGGAAAAGATGAAAGAGCAAGCTGTGAAGTTGGGATCCAGAGGGGGGTGTAAAGCACAGCACTGGAAATACTGTCGGTACTGTTATCATAAGTATGTATGGTGCCACATGGGTATTTGACATTTCGGGGAATCACTATGTAAAGGACAAAAGTGTCTAACCATTTTTCCAAACACCTGACACTAATACACAATATTACTGCAGAGAAAGACTAGGAATTATGTGATAAAGTAAATAAAATGGGGGAAACAGAACCAGTTTTCCAGAGTGTACATCTTAGTGAAATGAGTTGCCATGGTTAACAGTTTGTGATTCTTCCTTCTCTGGAAAGAAGAAGGACTGCTTTCCCTGAGTTCACACTGACATAGCTGAACAATTGAAAGTTTCATTAATAGAGCGGCTTTCTTCTGCATTCTGCTCTCTCTAGCCACAAACCCAGCACTCATGGTCCTCCTGACACACCTGAGCTAAGGAATTCTGCACATTTGGAAGAGAGATTTACAATACATTCAAATTTACAAATATTGTGTGTGTCTGTCCCTCACTCTGCCTCTCTTACTCTGTCTTTTCTCGCTGAAAAGATCACTGGACTGCCACTTTCTCCAGAAAGCTTTCCATGATTGTTACAGCTCCACAGATACCTGTAGTAACCATGGCCCTTTTAGGACTGAAAAGGGGGGGGGGAGATATTCTGGGAATGATGTGAACACAAACGTGAGGTTCGCTCATCAGATTCCCCTGCCCTATTTACTAGAGACAAGGATAAGGCCAATGACTACTCCAACTGTAATGGCAACGATCAATGCCAGGGATGTTCACGCTAGATCAGGACAGTCTGAAGGAAAACTGTGAAGCTGACGGAGGATGAGACATCTTTATTCAGCCAGCGGCAGGGCTACATGTACAGGATAGACTGACCCGCCTCTTCCCAGCGGTGGCCATTGGGGCCTACATGGGGGGAAAACTGTACCATAGGAGACAAAAGGACACCTCTGAAGGTCCTGGGCCAGTCTTACAGGACCCAAGACAATAGTGGCTCTCAGCCAAGGCTGGATCGCAAATAGTCAGCTAACCTGGCATCTGTTGACTGTGCTCTGTCATGTTTACATAACGGCCCTTTACCGGGAGAAGGTGGCGAGAAAGCCTAAGAGCTTTCCCTTTCCCCACGACAAAGAATTGTGCACATGTGGACCAGTTTCTCTCCACATGCCCTGCAGATTGATTCTCTGTTCTGCTCCAGGTCCATGGCAGGGATTATTAGGCTGCCCTGTCCTTGATCTCCTTTTGGTTGGGGCCAGTGGGAAGCCCGGGCATGACAAGAGATGAAAAGGAAGGAGTGGCTGGTCTGTATTCAGTGCCCCTGTCCTGCTCTTCTGGGCCCTCTGAGCCACAGTGCCAGATGGGCAGCCCTTTGCACACAGCTCTTTCTCCTGCTGGGTATTTGATACCAAAACTTCCTCTACCTTCAGGCTCAGGGATGGTAAGGACTCCCTACGCTTGCCATCCCTGGTGAGACACCTACCCCTGAAAGCTCCCTCAACACCTCCACCTACCCACCAACCTGTGCACAAATTCCCATCCCAGCCAGCACTGCAAACAAACTTCCTTAGTGAACCCGAGGCATCATTCCATGCTTGACAAGAGCATCCTTCCTAGAGCACTTCAAAGGCCCTCAGGTTTAAGGTGCCAAGTTTATGCTTATTGTTCTTTCATTCATTCAACATGTTTTACTGTGACTCTAAAGGCTCTTATGGCCCAGAACCCACAGCCCACACTCCATTGGCACACATTAGGACTCCCAATACCCACACTCCATTATCCACTTTGACACTTCCATTATTTCCACAGCACTCACACTATCCTGTCAGCCTATATATCTCCCTGTACACATACTAACTGATGGTCCAGGGCTCCCATTGCAGACACTGCATTGTGACTGTCAGAGCTGCCACTGTGCACATCCTGCTGTGGCACCCAAAGTTTGCACTGCCCCCACATTACCATGACACCTGATGGCTCTCATTGCCCACCATCCACTTTAACAGCCCAGAGCTCACAATGTCAACAATACTCTGTGCCACCACAGGCTTTTCACTGCCCTAATTCCACTGTGAAACCCCAGGGAACACACAGCTTACACAGCACTGACTGTATATCTTTCCCACTGCCCACATCAGACTCTTCATCGCCAGGGTTTCCCTTGCTCTACTCCAGTTTGACAGTGCTGGGTTCCCACTGCCCATACTCCACTATGATACCACACGGTTCCCACTCCCCACATTGTACTGTGACACCCCTGACCTTGCACCGCCCATTATGGCATTTATTGCTTTCAGTACCCACACACCAGTGTGACAACACAGGGATCTCAAGGCCCACACAACGTGTGGGAACCCAGATATCATAATTGCCTCCCTCCACTGTGCAATCTTCTGGCTTCCATTGCAAAAATACCATTTTGGATCCCTTGCCTTTTACTGCCCACATTCCTGTCTGACACCCAAAGCCTCTCTATACCCACACTTCACTGTGAACTTTTAGGTATCTCACTGCTCACTTTCACTATGACACCTCCAGGATATCCACAGCCCACATGCTATTGTGCCCCCATTGGTCCTCAGCTGACCATGTCACTGTCATATGTCAAGGCTCCCTTAGCACACACTGCAATGTGACACTGCAGGGCTCCCACTGTCCACACGGGGACTCTTCCAGGCTTTCCACACTTAACATGCTAAAGTGACACCTGAAGGATTCTACTGTTAACACTCCAAGTGATATTCCAGGGCTCCCATTGCTCACACTCTGCTGATAACCTATGTTCCTAACTGTCCACATTCAACTTTGCACCTTGGTTTACACTGCCAACAATTCACTGTGACACCCATGGCTACCACTCCACCTACTTAAGTATAGGGCCATACCCCTGGTATGCCACATCCTGAATTCCATGCTGGATGCATAGGCTTTCATTACACACAATCCACTCTATAACCTCAGGCCTACAATTGCTGACATTACACCTTGTCAACCACTGTGACACCCCAGGTCTTCCACAAGTCACACTTTGTCCGTGGCCTGCACAGCCTTACCTTCAAATTCATCATGCCTGTGGCTGAGTATTCTTTCATCTCGGTCACTCATGTTGGCTCACAGCTCCAGCTGGTTGACAAATTATTGTGCATCAAGATGCTATTCCCTGGAAGCTGGACATTAAACAACTAGAAAATGGTGCAGATCTAGAGAACAGCCCGGCTTGGTCTTTCCTCTCTTTCTAGCCCGACTGCTTCCTTATAAGATGCAAAAAGGAACACAGTGGCTCTTGAGGACTGCAGGTGTCTGAAACTATACCAGCAAGCTGATTCCTGACAGACTTGGATATCGCCCACATTCTTGACTGCTGACAGCTTGACAGGATATCTGTATTTCTACACATCACACATTTCTGCCTAGGACTGAGTACTTCGACATAGAGACCCCCTCAAGTCCAGCATTACTACAGGAATAACCTCTGTGTGGTCAACGGTCCTTTTTCTGTGCATGAGCTTGACTTGGGACTGTGCTCCTGGAATCCTAGGTGATGTTTCCATGGTACCTTTAAGATAAAAGCATGTCTCCAAAATTTGGATGAGATTGTGGTCCCTCCTCAGAGCTTTATTTAATACAATATGTCTGTTTTCTTTGTGAACTACCTATCCCCTCTCATACCTTTCTCCTGCACAAGGGCAGGCGCATTGTAGAGTGCTAAAGATAATAGGTTTTGTCCAGAAATCGTGGATGTACTGAAGGTTGGTGCTTCTCAATTGGACATAGGTCTGCTTGGAACCTCTGCCATGTCTTGTGCTTGAGCTGACCAGAGGCCCTGCTGGTTTCATGTTCACAGGCCCCATCTCTAAACCAAGGGTTCTGGAGCACTTCTTGTGGTGACTAGGTGTGCTTCCCACTGTGCCCTGCTCTGAGTGCTCCTCCCCCACTGGCTCGTCTTCTGGATGCTTTGCTTCTGCCTCATTCAGGCTCAGCCTTGACAACCATCTCCACTCCATTCAGGATGTCCTCTTTCTCGACAAACTGCTCCCCACAGTGAATTCCTTCTCAGTCAGCTCCTTCTCCTCTCACCGCCCCTCCCTGTCTGGCCCATGTAGAAACTCATGATCCTTTATCCAACAGCTCCTCCTGCCTCCCCACCCCCATACCTCGGGAGGCCTCCTCCATGGATGAGAACATGTCCTAGCCTCCCACCCCCTGCATTACCTGTATGAGGCTATCTCCCTGCAGTATCTCCTTTTTCACAATTTCCCCTTCAGTTCCTCCTCCTCCTCTTGGTTCTCCCCCTCCTCTTCCCATGCTGCACTACACTCTGGTCATTGCATTTACCTCTCTAATTTTCCCAACTCCATTTGTTTAGGAGACTTGTCTTTACTCCAGTGTATGCTCCTGCCGCCTTTGAAAAATATTAATTGAGTTAATTAATGGGTTGGGTCAATTCCTAGGTTGACTGTTCAGTTCCATTTATCATTATGCCTGTTCTTGTGCCAGTTCAATGCTGTTTTGATTAAAATGGCTTTTTAGGATAGCTTGATATTTGGTATTTTGATTCCTCCCACTCTCTTTTTATTTCCAAAAGTGCTGCAGCTATTCGGGGTGCTTTTTGGTTCCCTATAAATTTTTGCACTTGTTGCTCTCGATCTGTGAAATAGGACACTGGTATTTTATCAATAGTTTGAATCTATAGATTGCTTTGGGGAGTGCAGACATCTTAATGAGGTTGATTCTAGCAAACCATTAGCATGGTATATGCTTGCACTTGTTTATACCTTCCTCTAACTCTTTTTTGAACATATTTGTTTTGCAAGTACAGGTCTCTTACCCCTTTGGTTAAGTTAATTCCTAAGTGCCTTAATTTTATTGTTGCAGCGTTAAGTGGGATTATTTTTTTAGTTTCTCTTTCTGAGAGATCATGATTGTTGTATAAAAATGCCATTTGCTTCTGGGCATTAATTTTCTATCCTGCTGCATAGCTGAATTCATTTATTAAATCTAGAAATCTTTTGGTGACGTCTTTAGTGTTCTCAGCATACAATATCAGGTCATCTGGAAACAGTGACAGTTTTATTTCTCCTTTCCAATTTGGATGCCTTTTATGTTTTCTCCTTGTCTGATCGCTGTGGCAAGGACTTCCAACACTCTGTTGAATAAGATGGTGAAAGTGGACGTCCCTGTCTTGTTCCTCTTATTAGGGGGTATGTTTTAGTTTTTGCCCATTGAGTATGAAGTTGACTGAAGGTTTGTCCTATAAGGACTTTAATGTGTTTAGGTATGATCCCTCTATTCCCACTTTGCTGAGAGTTTTTATCAAAAATGGGCGCTGGATTTTGTAGCTCTTCCTGCACCTACTGAGATGATCATGAGATATTTGTTTGTCAAATGGTTCCTGTGATGTATCACATTTATAGATTTGTGAATACTGTACCAAACCTGCATCCCTGGAATAAACCCCACTTGGTCATGGGGTACGATCTGTTTAACATATTGCTTGATCCAATTTGCTAATGTTTGTTTGAAGATTTTAGCATCTTTGTTTATCACGGATATTGGCCTGTAATTCTTTCTTTGCAATGTCTTTACCTGGTTTTGTAATTAGGATTATTCAGGCTGCCTAAAAAGAGCTTTGGAGTGTTTGTTCCTCTCGGACTTTTTGGAACAATTTGAATTATTTTTTGAATGTTTGATAAAACTCCCCTCTGAAACTGCCTGGGCCTGGCCCTTTTTTTCTTGGGCATTTTTTAAAAGTCACTGTTCCAATTTCATCGGTTTTTATCAACCTGTTCAGCATGCCTGATTCTTCCTCACTGAGTATTGGAAGGTTGTATATTTCCAGAAATTTGTCTCTTTCATCCAGGTTGTTGGCATATAGTTGTTCAGGGTATTTGCTTACAACCCTTTGTATTTCAGTGGTATCAGTTGTTACTTTACTTCTTTTGTTTCTCAATTTATTTATTTTTGACCTCTGTCTTTGGTTTTTGGTGAGTTGGGTTAAAAGTTCATCACAGTGATTATCTATTCAAAGACAAGCTCTTGGTTGCATTGACCTTTTTTAATTTTTTAGTCTCTACGTTATTTATTTAGGCTCTGATCTTTATTATTTTCTTCCTTTTACGTCCTCTGGGCCTTTTCTTGTTTTCTGTTCGCTTTCTAAATCTTTCAGTTGTAGTGTTAGATAGTTTAGTAGAAATTTTTCTGGTTCTCATTGCTATGGAAGATTTTAACAAAAAAAGTTTGTATACACTACTCTATTTGGACCCTGATCTAAAAGTGTTTCCTCCCTGCTACATACAAACTGTTGCAAAATTAACGCCAGTAATATAACAGTGCCAAATCACCAATTAAAACATGAGTAAACTAGTCATTTTAAAACCTCTACCAATTTCAAGTTAAATATACCTACAAACTTCATATTTAAAAAGGCATATCTTCCCTGGGCAGCGGGGCTCAGTGGCATAGTGTCGGCCTGCACACTGATGGGTCTCAGGTTTGATTCCCAGTTGAGGGCACATACCTAGGTTGTAGATTCATTCCTCATCCCAGGTGTGCAGCGAATTAGAAAAGCAACCAATGTCTGTGTCTCTCTAACATTGAGGCATATCTCTCTCTCTCTACCCCTTCTTCCATGCCACTCTCTCTGGAAGTCAATGAAAACAATATCCTCTAGTGAGGGTTAACAACAACGACAATAGCAATAGCATAGCCATGGAGATGGGAAAGACATTAGTGTAACTGAGGGAATAATCCAGAGTAGAATTGGGTATACTCTTTTAATGGGATGAAGCTTTCCTTTATGTTGACATTAAGGTTTCAGAAGTGAAAAGATGACGGTTGTGTTACAGGGGATACAGGCAGAAGACCTCAGCTCTTGTCATCTTGAAGGAAAGATTTCAATCAAGAGAGAAAATAAAGGAAAAAAAGCAAAGCTTTAATGGCTGTAATAAAAATGTACTTAGGATGGTGAACCAAGGCAGGTGCATAGACGAAGTAACAGGATAGCCTAGGCTGGGCTGCCTTTGCTCACTGGGAAGTCAGAGAAAAGGGGGCCTTGGACACATTTCCAAGACCTTTCAGACAGTTTCAGAAGACAAGCCTGGGATGAGCTGCCACTGCCCATTGCTCCCCTGGTTGAAAGCACCATGGGGCCCCCGCAGAAGGAAGGAGGAAACTGGCGCTGTCACGCTTTCCTGTGGTGTAGGGGAGCTCACACTTGGTCCTTTGTCCTGAGCATATTTATCTCCCTTGCAGGTGGAAAATCTTATGGGAGGCTTCAGGGGAGTTCTCAAGAGAATATTCATCAGCTTTCCAGGGGTGCCCTTTCAGGGTGCTGGTCGCCACTGATTAGTCCATGCCAGGAAGGGCCTCATTTGTCAATGTGTCTGGTCCTGAGTCCACTCCAATGCCACTTGTCTTGTCTTAATGCTTTTATGGGCCTGGAGCTGAAATACAACTGAGACTTAAAAGGTATCTTTAGGGAGGAATGCTTAGGGGGTCTCCACCGCATGACCCAAGACATGCTCTGGGAGAATAGATTACCTGGGGACAAAGTTCTTGTTTTCCCAGTCTTTGTCCCTTGTAGGCCTCTGGGGGTTCCTGTCCAGGTGGTTTCCTGTGCCCTAGTCTCTGCACCTGGGTTTCTGCATCTTTCCCATCTAATACAAACTATTTATTCTCCAGTGCCTTTGGCTTAGGGAAGATAGGCTTAACTCAAACTGCTGTCTAAAAATCTATCTCAGTTTCCCTTTCAACTTGTCCTGGAATTTTTCTAGCTTCTTGTTATGCTGTAACAGTTCTACATCATTCCAATTTTAAAACCACTGGAGCGTATAGTTTAAAATGTTTAGTTTTAGATGACGTATATTCTACATCAATTTCTGAAGGGGCATAAATCTGCTATCAGAGATTAAAATAAAACACAGAATTCAGAATGTAAAGTCATTTTTATTTCTTATGTAAGTAACAAAACAAAAACAACAACCCAATATTGAAATGGGAAGAGGACCTGAACATTTCTCCCAAAAGAGACACAGAAATGGCCAACAGATATCCAACAAGATGTTCAATTTTACTAGCCCTTTGGGAAATGCAAATCAAAATTACTGCGAGATACCACCTCACTGCTGTTTTAACAACTGTCTTCACTATCACATGTCCTAGCAAGGTTTAGAGAGGTTTTGGAGAGAAAGAAGTCCTCACTCACTGCTGGTGAAAACGGAAACTGATGTAGCCATTATGGAAAACAGCACGGCCACTTTACAAAAAATGTTAAGAAAAGGGTTGCCCAAGTCAGCAACCCTGTGAAATCTGGATTGACCTCCTATGAGTCTCCCTTCAAGAGCTGTCAAGGGGAATCCATGAACTGTACCATAAGTGCCTAGCTACTTCTTGAGGGCTGAGGACCTTCACCATAGCCAACAAGGTGCTGCCTGTATTTGCATTCCAAAACATGACTTCACAAAACGGAACCTGCTAGGTACCCCTCAGGAGCTCTGGAAGGGCTTCAATGAGCTGTAGGGCAAGTGCTGAGCTGCCTTTTTACAGGCTGAGGACCTTCACCACCAACAACCACTCCCAAGGGTCCACCTGGATTTGAATTCCCCAAACCTGCTGGCACAACCAGCCAAGTACAATCCCAAAGTGGGGAAGAATTTCATGTCAGGACTGTGGCACCTAGAGCAATCCCCTTAGAAGTCAAATCAGGGCCTCTGGCAAAGACATGGAGGGATAGAGGGGGTGACAATGTCTCTCTCATTTCCAAGAAGAGGCAGTTCTGCCTCAGTCAGAGGGTTCAGCATTGATATATTAACCCAAGCACCACCTGCACTGTCTTGCAGGTACTACATCACAGGGTAAAGAGGTCGAAAATCAGAGCTCTAAAATCTGGTGTATCAACCATGAAACCTCCCTTACAGAGCTCTGGTGTAGATTTTTTTAAAAAGCACCAACCTTGCCTCTAAAAAGCTAAGGACAAACATCACTTCAATCAAAGTGTGGATTAGATTAGCATCCCAAGATTCTGCTGGACCAGCAACAGTAATCTCATATTCATGTGGGTAAGAGGTTGCAATTCCAGTGCTATGGAATTGGATGTGACTCACCTGGAGCACTCCAACTTTGCCTCTGGCAAAGCACCGCAGATATAGTAGAAAGTATACAGCTTACTCTCTCTCCGCCTTAAGGGCAAGCAAGATCCTATTTTGGGGGTTGGGGTTCACCTTGTTCTTTTTCTCCAAGAGCTGCCAGGTTTGCCTTGTGGATGCAACCTCACAGGAAAAGGCAAGATAACAGTTGAGTCATCTGTTGCCACCCCATCAAAGACTCACCTCAGGGTCTCTTACATGAGCCTGCTGAAGTAAAAGTCCAGTAGCTAGCTCCCTTTTTAGGTCTAGGTGCCTGTGTCACCCCAAAGGGAGGATTGGATTTGGGCCCGCACTTCCAGCTGACCCCATCCTGCTAAGTTCACTTCTGTGTGGTGAAAGTCAAACCCACCCATGAATGAACCAACCGCAATCCAATTATAATAGGAGGGTTCACAGACCCACACAAAGGACACTACCAGAGTATTCAGCTCAGGAGTTCAGGAGACTTAACCATGTCTGACAAAACACATGCTACTTAAGGTCACCCATAAGCACTGGGAGTCATAGTAGTCCATCTAACACATAGAAATGGAAGCAAGGAGACATTTGAAATGGGGGAACAAAGAAAAAAAACAAGTGAAAGAAAAGGAAACAGACAACAACAACAACAACACGTGTAGCAATACTTACTTCTGACAAAAGAGACGTCAAAATAAAGACCATAACTGGAGACAAAAATGGTCACTACGTAATACTGAAAGAATCAATCCAACAGGAGGATATAAAGCTTATAAAGATATGTGCACCCAAGCAGGAGGACCTAAATAGATGAAAAGTATCTTGGTGGACTTTAAGGGGAAATAGACAGCAATGCAATCATAGTAGGGGACATTGACACCCATCTGTCATCATTGGATAGATCATCGAGGAAAAGATTCAACAAGGAAATAGAGACCTTAAATGACAACCTAGATCTAATAGACTTATGTGACTTTTGCAGAACATTTTCACCCCAAAGCAGTGAAATGCACATTCTTCTCAAGTTCGCATGGAACATCCTCAAAGACAGACCACATGTTAGGACAAAAACAAGTCTCTCCAAGTCCAAGAAGATTGAAATCATGTCAAGTATCTTCTCAGATCACGGGAGCATGAAACTAAAAGTCAATTACTATAAAAACACTCAAAAATATTCATATACATGTTGACTAACTGGCATGTTTTTGAACAATGAATGAGTAACCAACGATATCAAGGTGTAAATCAAAACTTGGAAAAAAAATGAAAATGAACACACATCAACACAAATTCTATGGGACACACAAGAAGCATTCCTGAGTGAAACATTTTTAGAATAACAGGCCTACTTCAAGAAAAATGTAAAGCTCTAATCAACTATCTAAAATTACAAATTAAAAACTAGAAGGAGAGAAGCAAGTCCTTGGCAAGTTTTGCTCATTGTTTAGGGCATCAGGCCATGGACAGAAGAGACTGAGATTCAGTTCCAGTCAAGAGCAAGTACCTAAGTTGCAGACTAAGTTCCTGGTCCTGGTCAGGGGGCATGTAGGAAACAACCAATAAATGTGTCACTCCCACATTGATGTTTCTCTGTCTATCTCTCTCTCCTTCACAGACTCTCTGAAAAGCAATGGAAAAAAAAAGTCCTCGGATGAAAATTAACAGAAGAAAGAAAAGAGAGAGAGAGAGAGAGAGAGAGAGAGAGAAAGAAAGAAAGAAGAAAGAAAGAAAGAAGAAAGAAAGAAAGAAAGAAAGAAAGAAAGAAAGAAAGAAAGAAAGAAAGAAAGAAAGAAAGAAGAAAGAAAGAAAGAAGAAAGAAAGAAGAAAGAAAATTTGAGGAGATGTAGAAGAAAGAAAATAGTGAAGATCAGAACAGAAATAAATGACACAGAGACCAAAAACACAATACAAAATATCAATGAAAGTAAGAACTACTTTTCTGACAGAAATAAGATTGATGAATCTTTAGCCAGACACACCAAAAAACAAACAGTGAGGACCCAAGTAAACAAAATCAGATGTGAAAGAGGCGATATAACAACTGACATGACAGAAACAGAAAGAATACTAAGAAAACACTATGCACAACAATAAAGTGGGGAAGCTGGGTAAAAGGGACACATTTCTCAAAACCTACAATCTGCTAAAACTCAATCAGAAAGAATCAGAAAACCTGGAAGGCCAGTAAAAATGGATGCAATTGAAGAAATAATAAGAAAAATCTTCCAGCGAACAAGTGTCTGGGGCCAGATGGATTTACATGCGAGCTTACCTAAACATTTAAAGAATTAAAACCCACTCTCCTCAAAATATTTTAGAAAATTCCAGAGGAGGGAGAGATTTTTATGAGGCCAGTATTATAATAATCTCAAAACCAGATGAAAATCCTGCAAATAAAGAATATCACAGACCAATATCCCTCATGAACATAGGTGCCAAAATCCTCAGAAAATATGTTACCAAATTATATCCAGCAATACCTTAAATAAGATCATACACCATGATCAAGTGTGATTTATTCTGGAGACGCAGGGCTGGTATGATATTCACAAATCAAGAAATGTGATAGCTAAACAAAATGAAGGACAAAATCTTATGATCATATCAATAGATACAGAGAAAATATTCTAGAAAATCCAGCACCCATTTTTGAAAAAACTGGGAGCAAAGTGGAAATAGAGGGAATATATCTCTACATAATAAAGGGCATATACAACATACCTGGAGCCAAAATCATACTCAGTGTGCAAAGGCTAAAACCATATCCCCTAAGAAGAGGAATAAGACACGGTTGCCCCTTTCACCACTACTGCTCAGCATACTACTGGAAGTCCTAGCCACAGCGAGCAGACAAAAAGATTACATAAAAGGCATCCGTATTGGAAGAAAGAAGGTTAAGTGTCATTACTTGCAGATGACATGATATTGTACATAAAAAAACTAAAGAGTCCACCGAGTACTTGTGGATATAATTAATGAATTTGGCAAGGAAGCAGGAAGCAAAATTAACATCAACACACTGATGGCATTTTTTTACACCAATCATGAACTCTCAGAAAAGACTGTACTATTTACCATTGCAACTGAAAAAATAAGACACCTCGAAGTAAAGTCAAAGAAGGATGTAAAAGACTTGTATTCAGAAACAGGACACTGAAAAAAGAAAAGGAAGAAGATACAAAGGAGCCAAAGAATTATAGACTGAAAGAATTAACATTATTAAAATGTCTATACTACCCAAAACAATCTATAAATTCAACACAATTGTCATTAATTCCAACAGTATATTTCACAGAGCTGGAAAAAATATTTCAAAAATTTATAGGAAACCACAGTAATTTATAGTGCATCCACAGTATTCTTGAGAAAGAAGAGTTGTAGGATCACATTACTGAATATCCTGCTGTAGTACAAAGCCACTGTGATCAGAACAACCTGCTTCTGGCCCAGGAACAGGCACATAGATGAATGGAAAAGTACAGAACCCAGAAATAGACCCATGCCATCATGGTCAATTAATATTTGACCAAAGGGTCAAAAATAAGCCATACAGTAAAGACAGACACTTCAATACATGGTGCTTGGAAAATTCAACACGTACATGAATTTCAATGAAACCACACCAGCAACTTACACCATGCCCCAAAATACATTCAAAATGGAAAAATAATTAAATGTCACCCACAAAACCCCAAGGCCCTAAAAGAAAACATAGGCAATAAAATCAAAGACATCTCACATAGCAGAGTTTTTGTAGATACATCCCCTAGGGCAAGAGAAACAAAGGAAAAAAATAAACAAATGGGACTACATCAAAGTAAAAAGCTGCTGCACAGCAAAACGCTTCTGCATCCTCAAAATGCAAAGAAAACCCACAACATGGAGAACATATTTGCAAGGATGCATCTGATGAAGGGCTAATTTCAAAAATATACCAACATATCGTGTCACTCAGCAAGAGGAAGATAAACAATCCAATTAAAAGTTGGCCAACAGGCATAGGAAAAATGCTCAACAATGCTTAAAGTCAAAGAGGTACAAATTGAAACGACAATGAGGCATCACTTCACCCCTGTCAGAATGGCTACCATCAACAAATCAACAACTGTCAGGTGCTGGAGAGGATGTGGAGAAAAGGGAAGGCTAGTACACCATTGGTGGGAATGCAGATTGGTGCAGCCACTGTGAAAGAGACTATGGCATTTCCTCAAAACATTGAAAACTGAACTGCCATTTGACCAAGGAACCCCACTTCTAGGAATACATACTAAGAATCCCTAATCACCAATCAGAAAGAATATGTGCACCTCGATTTAAAGTGCAGCACTATCTACAATAGCACCCAACTACCAGTCAGTAATTGAGCAGATATAAAACCTGTGGGACATTTACACCATGGAAAAGAATGCAGCTATTAACAAGCGAAATCTCTTACCCTTTAGGACAGCTTAGATGGACCTGGATAATACACTGGTAAGCAAAATAAGCCAGGCAGGGAAAGAAAAATATCACATAATCTCAATTATACATGGAATCTAAGGGACAAAATAAATTGGCGAACATGATAGGACCACACAGATGGAGGCATGAAACCTATTGGCGGGTCTCAGAGGGAAGGCAGGAATGAGGGCGGGAAAAGGTTAACCAGAACATTTATAAGCATATATGCATAGCCCTTGGACACAGGCAATAGACAGGTGAAGACCTGGGGTGGGGTGGGAAGTGAGTGGATGAGGGCAGAGGGAGAATATTGGAGACATTTATAATACTCTAAACGAATAAAATGTGTTTTGGTTTGTTTCTTTCTTAGTATTATTTTAATTTTAGAGTTCACAAAATGCTCTTCATACTATCATTTCATTTCATACAAACAATCCTGTGGTGAGATTGTCTTTATAACTTAGACAATGGAAAAATGGACATTTCATTTATTTAACAGGGATAGAGCAATACACTCACCTTTTAACTCCCTTGTTAAATATGTAAAGTAGTATATGACTGAATGATATATCAGTTTTACCACCGGTAACTGTCCATTTACACTACAGTTCTCCCACTGAGCACACACCACAGTGTTATCACAGGGATCCCCCCGCCAACCCTCCAGTGTGCCCAACACAGTGTCCCCCCTTCTGATACGCCACTCTAGCACACCAGTTCTCCCACAGCCCACACTGCTCTGTCACAACTTCAGAGCACCCACAGCCCAAACTTACTGTGACCTACCTGGAGCAGCCCATTTCCACAATCCTGTATGACATTTTAAGGCCCCGTTTCCCCCAAACCACAGTGACACACTAGGCTCACACACTGCTGGGACATCCTAGGGCTCACGCTGACAAGCCTGCAATGCCAAACCACGGAGCTCTTAACACCCTCATTGCTCGTTGTCCACTTCATGGCTCCCAGTGTCGTCACTCCTCTTTCAGTCACAAGAGATCCCAATCACAGCGCACTGTGACACCTCAGGCCTCCAACACACAAAACTGCAGTCTGGCACTCAGTGGCTGATTTCAAATTCCACAGTGACGCAAATTGGATCACACTGCACACAATTCCATGCGAAATGCTATGGTCCCAGAACCCAATTCCAATTTACACTCAGCAAGACTGCTACCACACTCTACTAAGACACCCCAACATTTCCTCTGAAAACACTCTACTGTGAAACCACTGGCCATCGATCATTCTCTGCCCAGCCTTCTTTGACACAAAAAGTGTCCCACAACACACTTCACACTCTGGTCACCTTCTAGGGTGACACCTGTAGTATTCCACTGCCACAAATGTTTTGACAACCATGGCTTTCATGGCTCAAATTCCACTGTGAAGCCTCACAGCTTTTTCTGACCACCCTACACTGGGACACATCAGGGCTCCCAAAGCCCACATTGAACTCTGCCATCTTCAGACATCACACCAGCCACACACTAGGGTAAAACATGTATTTTATTATTGCCAAGAAACCTCTTTGACACCCAAGGGCTTACTCTGCCATATTCCATGGAGACACATTCAGGACTCCCACTGGTTAGAGGCTAATTTGACAATCAAGGGGTCACACTTTCAAAACTCCACTTTGAGATCATAGGAATTTAAATTCCACTCTCTAGTGTGACACCTTAGTGTTGCCTGGCAAACAGTCTTCTTTGAAAACTCAGGACTACAAATGAGTTAATTCCAAAGTGACACCATAAAGATTTTCATAGCATAAAAACCACTGTATACTCCTGGAGCTCCAAGGCACACTTTCCACTCTAATTCCTTACGGTCCCCACAGAGCACAACTCCCAGAGACAACCAAGGTTCAACTTTCCCATCATCTCATTTAAAAACCAGGTACACCACTGCCCAAAATTTACTGTGATAAAATCATTCTGCATCTTGCACAGTCCAAAAATGTCCCAGGTCCATCCTCTACTTTGCACATCAAGGCTACCACTCTACTCACTCCCTGTGACACCACAACATCTCCCAGAGCACACAAACAATTTAAAACCTCTGGATTCCTCTGCCAACATTCCACTTTGAGACACCAGGGGTCCCAAGCTCATTCTCCACTGGGACACTATCTGACCCCAACTGATTATACTCTACAGTAGAACACAAGGGTTCTCCTTTCCCAGAATGCAGTTTTAACTGCAAGGAATCTCCCTTCTAACTTACACTGTGACAACAAAGTATTTCCAGGCCCAGATTCTATAATCGCACCTCAAGACTACCAGTCCCATCAATCCACAGTTTCACCTTTTGGAATGCCACTGCATGTACTTTGTTGTGGCACACCAGAAATTTCACTGTCGCATTCTACTTTGCGCCTGAGGGCACATGCTGCCCACACTTCACTGTCACACCCTTGACTCTTAATGGCCGTACTCCAATATGATATTCCAGAGTTCTCAATGTCCTCCAGCCTCTCTGAGACTTGCAGATCTCCCCATATCCTCATTCTATTCTGAAAACCTTGTATAGCACTTGACATACTAAGGTTCTCAATCCCACAGTCAAACACCTCCAAATTATCACACTCAAAAATAACACACAAAATTGAAATCTGCCCATTAAGTATTACAACACCCTAGGTTTTCCACAGCCTAAACCACTGTGATACTGTAACAGCAAAACTTTCCCCATCTATGGTATAAACCAGGACAGCCATTGGCTTCCATAAACAACTCACAAATCCCACAGTCCACTGTGGCACCCTTGGGTTCCCACGGCCCCAAATGCGTTGGGCCACAGCAGAGGTTTCTTTCAGTGGACAAACACCATTCTGCCACCAGAGAACTCCCATTGCCAATACTCCAGTGTGTCACCAAGGTCCAACCATCCACTATGACACAGGAAGGCTCTCAGTCTTCACAAAAGCCTGTGACACCCCCGGCCTCACACTACAAATTAATCTGTTACAACTTCATGGCTCCCACCGGTCACAATCTCCCTTGACATGCCAGAGCCCCCAGTGCCCACAATCAAGAATGATCTTTTAGAAATTTCACTTCCCACACTGCACTGTTACACGTTATTCTCCCATTGCCCAGAGTCTAGTGGAAATCTGCTGCGCTTTTGATACCCACTTTCCACTGTGTTACTGCAGGTTGTCCACTACCAAAACAATTTGTCATGCCTTCAGGACTTCCAGGGAACACATTCCACTGTGCAAAGGAATGCAGCTCATTGCCCAGCCTGTGTTATGACTATGCTTGGTGTCCCAGTAACCTCTCTTTACACCAAACAACCAGGGCTCCCATTGCTCAAACTACGCTGTGCGAACTCAAGTTCTTCCATTACACGGTCTTGATTGTGACACCAATCCCACTCTATACTGGGGGACCACGGTGATACTACAGATGATATTACACTGTGATACATTCCATTCTTCCACTGGTAACACACCTCAGTTCTACATCTCATCACTCCACTGTGATACCTTTTTCACTCCAACAAACTACACTCTACTATGATATGCCAGAAATTCCTCTGCTTAATTTCAGTTGGACATACTAGGGCACATACTCACTCACAATTGCTACTGATGCCCATACTGTAATGTTATACCCCAGGGCTCTGAATGTCCTCATGCCTCCCTTAGTGCTTCAGGTTTCCCAAAGACCATAGTGTATTGTGAATCTCTTGGATTCCGCTACCCACACTCTACATGATAGGGCTTTCACGCTCACATTCCACAATGACCGTGACACCTCCCAATGCCCACACACCAGTGGAACACCGAAAATTTTCAACATCCCATTATCTTTCACGACACCCCAAGTCTTCCAAGGCCCACACTCCACTGTAATACATCAGAGCTCACAATGCTCACAGTCCACTATGCCGGCCTAGGGCTCCCACTGTCAAACCTCCACTGTGCCAAACCAAGGTTCTCACTGCCAACGCACCGCTATGACACCAGAGGGCTCCAGTGTCCCTCAATACTCTCTGTCCCAGTGTCGTAGCTCCTACAGGCCACACTCCATTGTGACACCCAGAGCACCTACTCTCCACAATCAAGTATGACATTTTAGGGATCTCGCTTAACACACACCACTGTGACACCCAAGGTATCCCAGAGCTCACACTCCACTGTGAATATGCAGGCATACAAATACACACATTCCACTGTCATACCCCAGCTGTTACACTACACAAACTCTTTATTGACACCTTCCAGACTTCCAGGGCACACATTTCGCTGTGTCAACCCATGGCTCCCACTTCCCACACTCCAGTCTGACAACACCAAGTCTCACATGATCCATTCTTCACTGTAACATCACGTTGCTCCCTCCACCAACTCTTTACTGTAAAACTGCAGTTATACCACAAGCCATATTTCAGGGTGACAGCCTTAGACTTCTCACTGGTAACACTCTTCTTTGACACCTGTGTGTTCCCACTGTCCAGAATCCGTGTTGATACCCAAGGATTCCACTTCCAATCTCTATGGGACACTCCCATATGTAAATCTCCCAGGCTCACACACTACCTTGACACATCAGGATGAAAACTGTCCTCATTTCACTTTCATACCATGAGCAGTCCCACTGGGAATATATAATTTTGAACTTTCAGGTTTCTACAGCCCACGTTGCACTCTGTCTCCTAGGTTTCCCATATCTCATAACCCACAGAGGCACAGAGTTAGCACTACCCACACTCCACTGTGATACCTACCACACTCCCACTACACACACTCTAATTTGAAACACCAGAAATTCCAGTGACCAAATCAACTTTGATAACCTAGGGTCCTAGGGTATCACTAAACATGTTCCACTGTGATACCCCATCCCTCCTAATTCCCATACCCCATTGTAACACCCACAGGGTCCCATTGCTTCCATAGCCAACACTGCACTGTAACACTCCAGGGCTCACAAAATCTACTCTCCAACATTATACCGCTGTTTTCTCACAGCCTACATTCCCCTTTGCCCTTTTTGATCCTACTGCACATTCTCCAATGGGTCACGCAAGTTTACTGACACGAACAACCAGCAATTACTTTTGAGTGGTCTCAGTGTCATCCTTACACTATGAAATGTTGAGGGCTCTCATGCATAATACTAATGTGTGTCCTTCTGGGTTTCCACTGCCTTCTTCCTTCTATCATCTCTCTTGTGCTCCAAAGTCTAAATTCCACAATGACAATTGAGGGTGCACCCTATCCAGACTCCACAACGACCACACACTGCTTCAACAGCACACATTCCACTGCAACACTCCAGCATTCCTCCATCCATTCTCAATTGTGTGAACCCAGGGTTCCGATTACCCACACAACACTCTGATATCTTCAGGATTTCCATGCCCGCATTCCATACTTCTCACACAGGTCTAACACTAACTGCATCTCACTGTGCCACATACATGACTCCCACTGCAGCACACTACTGTGACACTTCAGGTCTCCAAATCAACACACTACTCTGTCACAACTACAGCTCCCAGAGTGCACATTCTAATGTGACACCACAGACAAACTGAGTTGTTGCCTCTGATTTAATTCTCCATTTCATACCATGCTCTAGATCTCTCTGTGACTGAATACCTGGTCACACAAACATTCTGCACCAATGTCCTGTGCAGGAAAATAATGTTTGCTTGAAAACACGTACTTCTATCAAAAACTCCTCATGTGCTCTTCCCTATTTGAAGTGAAATGGACGGTCCCTCCTATTTAAGTCACACTGGGGGGATCCCCTGAACACAACAAACTGCCTATCATCTCCTATGAGCATTACTAAAGAGTATTGTGTAATTATTCGTGGCCCTAACCTGGAAAGTGGGTCATTGCAGAAATTAGGATCTCTTAAATTTCCTGCTGCCTTGTGTTGGACGCATCAGACCACACCGCCTTTAAAATGAGCAGCGATCTCAGGGTCACCCAGTAAGGAATCTGGGAACACCTAAGGAAATATTTGATGGTTGCAATGACCCATAAAGAGAAGTGGTGGCACAGCAGCCTCAGCCTTTTCATGAAGAACAGTCCTGGACAACCGTGGGAAGGGTTGTTGGAAGAACATCATGGGAGCCTCCATTTAAGGAATAGTAGACAGGCCTAAGAGAGTGGTGGGTGGCCCCGAGTAAGAGTTCAGAGGAGTGGGTCAATTAACTTGCCTTGATTCTGAGTGATTGTGGACATGCACACTTCCTCATCCTCCATCAGCCTTCCCTGCCTGAATGTGATTCCCACTGCAGTGCTCCAGTCTCCCTCTCTCATCCTGATGCCCTGATTACCTGGTGTCACAGGCTCTATTTCTCTTAGCCTCAGTGTGTCCAGAGAGTAAAAATGACCCAGGTACCTGGCAATCTAGGGGCGAGTGCCCAGCAAGCATCTCCGCACCTGCACTCCTCTACATTCACTCTCCTGGTGCCAACCCCCTCATATAGTACTTGAAGTGATTAGGCCACCCTTTCTTACAGATGTTAGGGTAGGGCAAACAGGGCTCATCAGGACAAGACAGGGATCTCATTATGAATCCAAGGGTCAGGGGAACTCAAAGCTCTTTTCTGCATCTCCAGGGAGGCCCAACCTCAATGCTCTAACATATCATGCTAGGTTGTGGTCAGAGAACCAGCTGAAGAAGTTAAGGCTGTTGTTCTGGTGCCTGCAGGTGTAGGCCCAGTGTCCTTAATGCTGATACCACTGAGTGTGGTTGGAATGGGACACCATGTACCCTGCAGGATGAGGAGTATGTAGGCAGGGACACATCACCTTTCACCTTCTACCCACCACCTGCTGACACCCAGGAGAGGATCCTCCTCTCACCTGTGATGATTATGAGATCTTCCTGCACAATCACAGTATTGTAGAAGTAGGGTTTGCTGAGAAAGAACAGCATAATCTTCCAGCCATGACTGACATGCCTGACTTTTTAACCTGCATAAGAAATGTTGATCGAAGTTGGTAGTGATAGCTCACTCCATGACACCCACCTATTCCTGTGTGCAAGGATAGGTCATTTTCCTACACCTCCTCCCTCCGCAGCCATGGTCTATCCAGCCTGATGCTATGGCTGAGCACGGTTTCATCTTGGTCACTGATCATGGCTGACTATTCCGTATGGTTGACAAACTTCTGTGGGTCAAGGATCCTGCAAGCTGCAAGATGAACAGGAAATGGATAGAAAATGGAGCAGATCTAAGCCACAGCCTGTCTTCACCTCACCACTCTCCCCCACCACACTTTCTTCTCCAAAGAATCAAATAGGAGCATAGTGGCTCTTGAGGCTTGCAGGTGTCTGCACCCAAAAGGTAGACTCTCTTTCCTGACAGACTTTGATCTACCCCATATCCTTGCCTGCTTTGGGCTTGACAGGACACCTTGATTTCTGCACATCTCACATTCCTGCCTAGGACTGAGGACGTGGATATACACACCCCTCCACTGCAGTATTACTTTAAGTACCTGTGCGACATATGGCTGTGTAGAGAAAACAGTCCTTGTTCTTTGCGTGGGTCTGATTTTCGGCTGTGATCCGGGACCCACAGGTAGTGTTTCAGTCATACCTATTAGATACAAGTGTGTCTCTAAGACATTGGATCTGACTCTGGTCACTACTCTAAGGTTTACTTGGAAAATGTGTTTATTTTCTTCCTGTATTACCTGTCCCTGCTGATACTTTTTTCCTGCACAAGGGCAGGCGCATCATGGTTCTGCCTGTACAGCATCAAGGTTACAGCTTTGGCCCAAATCCAGGGATACACCGAAGGTTGGTGCTTGTCCGTTCTAAATAGGGCTGGTGCCTCTGCCATGTCCTCCACCTGAATCAACAGAAGGCTCTGCTTACTTGCACGTCCACGGGCTCCATCTCTCACTTACATGCCTGGAGCACGTCCAGTGAGGACCAAGTGCATTTCCACTGTGCCCTGACTTTGCCTGCTCCTGATCCACTGGCTGTTCCCTGGATGTTTGCTTCTGCCTGTGATTCAGGCTCAGGCTCAGTCTCAACGTCACTGACCACTTCCACTACCTTCAGGAGGCCCTCCCATTCCAGGACAGACTGCTGCCCGCCAATGGATTCCTCTTTACTCAACTCCCACTCCTCCCCCTACTCCAACCTCTGTGGCTCATGCAGGAACTCATGATCCTTTTCTCCACCAACAGCTCTTCCTCCACAACCTCCTGGAAGCTGACATGCAATGTCTTGCAAATGGAGCAGATCTAGGCAATAACCTGACTTTAATTGACCTCTTAATACCCTATCCTCAGCCCTTCTTTATAGGAAGCAAAAAAGGGTACCGTGTCTCTTGAGGCATGCAGATGTGTGGAGCCACAGTGGAGAACTCTGTTTCCTGACCAGCTCTGATCTCCCGACATCCTTGCATGCTGAGAGCTTGACAGGATACCCTGACTCCTAGTCATTACACACTCCTGCCTTAGACTGAGAACCTGGATATATGTACCGCATCTAGTGAAGTGGTATACTCTGAGAAGAACCTGTGAAACATAGAGTTGTGTGCAGTAAACAGCTATTATTCTGTGCATGAATTTGATTTTGGACTATGCTACTACCTCCAGGTTGTGTTTCAGTTTTAGCTCTAAGCTAAAAGAAGGTCTCCAAGATTTTGGATCTGACTGTGGTCACTACCCCTAGCTTTACTCCATTGTTTCTATTTTTATTCTGAACTACCTATCCCCACTTATACCTTCCTCCTGTACTCCAAAAGTTGGCACCAGTTTCCCAAATAGTGCGTTTTAAAAGCGTTGTTGGCAATGCATTCCCACGCGTGTCCACAAGGGGGAAAATTTTTCAAACAAATAAATTTAACTAGTGATGCTGGCCATGCATTCTCATGCTTATCTACAAGATGACAATAGTTACCCATCAAATGATATTATTAGTGTGTCTGACAATGCATTGTCATGATCGTCCAATAATTGGAAGTGTTTTCTGAAAAATTATTTTATTGGGTTTGTTGGCTATGGATTCTGACATTTGTCCATTAGATGGCAGTGTGATCTCAGAGTGATTTTCTTGAGAATGCTGTCAATACGCTCCCATGACTGTCCACTAGGCGGCAGCATATTTCCACAAATGACTATACTTGATGTCCAGCAATGCATTCTCACACTTTTCCACTAGATGGCTGCTTGATCTCACAAGTTATTTTATTGGGGATCCTGGCAATGCATTCTCACGTTTGTGTGACATCTGGCAGTATTTTCCCACCAAATCACTCTGTTGGGGATGCTGACAATGCTTTCTCATGCTTGTCCAATCAGTGGCAGAATTTCCTTACAAATGAGGATCCCGAGAATGCTGGCAATGCATTCTTAAATCTTTCTGTCAAATGTCAGCATGATTTCACAAGTGATTGTTTTGGAGATGCTGGCAAAGCATTCTCACGTCTATTCAAAAGATGGCAACATTTTCCAAGCAAATGGTTTTTGGGGAAATGCTGGCAACACATTGTCATGTTTGTCCATGTGTTGTCAACATTTTTTCACAAAAATGATTTTTCTCACGATGCTGGCAATGCATTCTAACACTTGCCCTACAGGTGGCAACATTTTTCAAACAAAGTAGTTTATTGGTAATTCTGACAAAGTATTCTCACTATTATCAAATAGTTGGCATTAATTCCTTTAAAATGATCTTACTGGGGATGCTGGCAATGCATTCTCACATTTGTCTGCTAGGTGGGAGCATTTTCACATCAAATAACTTTATTGGGTATGCTGGCAAAAGCACTTATGCTTATCCACTAGGTGGCAGCATTTTCCCACCAAGCAATAATGATGGAAATGCTGGTAAAACATTTTCACAGTAGTCCACCACATAGCAACTTTTTTCCAATGCCTAATTTTATTTGGGATGCTGGCAATTCTTTCTCTCGCTCGAACATCAAGTGGTTGCATTTTTTCCATCAAATTGTTTTTATTGGATATGCAGGGAATGTATTCTCATATTTGTCCAGATGGTGGAAGCAAGATCTTTCAAGTGATATAATTGGCGATGTTCGAAATGCATTCTTACTCTTGTCCAATAGGTGGCAGAATTTCCTTACAAATGATGTTATTGGGCATCCTGGAAATGCAGTCTCATGCTCGAACAGCAAGGGGCAGCCGTTTTTCTCCAAACGATTTTTTAAGGGATGCTAGAAATCCTTTCTCGTGCACCTCCATTAGTTGGCAGCAATGTCCCCACAAATGATTGTTTTCGTTAATGCTGGCAAAACAGTCTAACTCCTGGTCCATGAGCAGGCATCATTTAACCACCGAATGACATTATTGAGGACGCTGGCAATGATTTCTCACCTTTGTCCAACAAGTGGCAGCATTTTTCTATAAATAAGATTATTAGGGATACTGGAAAGGCATTCCCACGCTTGTCCATTAGATGGCAGCATTTTGTTTCAATTGGTGTTATTGGGGATGTTGGCAATATATTCTCACGCTTGTCATATGATGACAACTTTTGCTTACAATAGTTGTTGAGAATGTTGGCAACGCATGTCACACTTGCATGTCCAATAATGGCAGCATGACCTCACAAGGGATTTTACTGCGGATGATGGCAGTGCATTCTCTCGTTTGTATACCAGTAGCCCCAACATTTTACCAAGTCATTTTAAAGGGGATGCTGGCAATGCATTTGCAGGCTGGAACACATGGTGGCAGCATCTTCCCACCAAATGATTTTATTGTGTTGTCGGGAAATACAGTCTCACGTTTGTCCAGCAGGTGGCAGCAATATTTCACAGGGATATTATTGGGTGGGCTGAAACACATTCATATGCTTGCCCAATAGATGGCAGCATTTCCTCACATACGGTGTTAATGCATTCTCACCCTCCAATGCCAGGTCACAGCATTTTTCAACAAACGATTTTAGTAGGGATGCTGGAAATGCTTTCTCATGCTCGTGCACCTCCATGAATGATTGTTTTGGTCATGTTGGCAATACATTCTAACGCTTATCCACAAGCTGGCTGCATTTCACCGCGAAATAATATGATTGGGGATGCTGGCGATGAACTCTGAAGTTAGTCCAACAAGTGGCAGTCTTTTTCTTCCAAAGAATTTTCTTGGGGATACTGACAATGTATTCTACTGCTTGTCCACCAGGTCTCAGCATTTTTCTACCAAATAACAATGCATTCTCTCATTTCTCCAAAAAGTGGCAGCACTTTCCCACTAAATGATTTCATTGGGCATGCCGGGTATGCATGCTCATGTATGTCCAACAGTCTACATTTATTTAAAAAATCATTTCTTTTGTGATGCTGGCAATGCTCTCTCATGCTTGAACAGTCAAAACATGCACCTCTGTCCCCGTGTGATAAAAGTGGATGAGAATTTGGAACCAAGAAGCTGACACAAAAATGCAGTATACTTCTAGAGACGGCAATGGGTTCAACTGTGAAATGCACGCAAGGCCCCCGACCTAGTAGCCTGCTGTCAATGTGCGAGCTGACTTCCTAAAGCGAGGTTGTTGCAAACACATCATCCTTTAGAACCCAGTACTGCTAATTCAGGTCCTTACACACAAGGCCTTTCCTTGAACTCCCTTATATCCCAAGGGAAAACGGTAAACTCAATTTATTGGACTTTCACTGATTTCTCAATCCACCACGGCCTCCAGCACACACAGGAGAATTCTGGCTTCTGATACCATCACAAAAACACAACTTAGCCAATTCTGCAATTGTAAAGGCCATGAATTCACAGGGACAGGTAATTCAGAGAGTCCATTGTCATGCAAACAATACATAAACAGGCACATTAGATGCTCTTGCTTTATCTTGACATTTATTCCATGTGCTGCATGAATAGGCATTCCATGAATGCCTTTCCACAGGGACATTCTGCACCTAACTTCTACACAGGAAAATAACCTTTGCTTGAAACACCTTTTAATCTGAAAAAAAAACAAAAAAAACAAACAAAACAAAACAAAACAAAACAAAAAACTTCTCGCGAGCACTACTTATACTGGAAGGTCCCTCCTATATTTCTCACACGCTGAATATGTGCACTTAAGGCAACAAATCTGGTGTCATCTCCTCTGAGCATTAACCAAATGTATTTAATAATCATGTCAAGCCAAAACCTGTCACAACTGGAATCCCTTCTCTTTCCTCCAGCTATGCATTCAACAATTCCTGCCTCAACCATGCTGTCCTGGACTGTATACCCAGGAAGGCCGGCGATACAACTCAGGAAATACATGGTGGTTGTGATGATCAATAGAGGGAAGTTGTGGAACAGCAGCCTCAGTATTTGCATGAAGAGAAATCCTAGGAAATTATGAAGAGTGCTGTAGGAAGCACATGATGGGGGCCTCTATTTAATGCATAGTAGGTGGTCCTGAGGGTGGGGTTAGTGGCCTGGGCAGTGTTCTCAGGATGGCCTTGGAGGAATAAGGAGACACTTCAGGAAATATATGGTGGTTGTGATGATCAATAGAGGCAAGTGATGACACAGCAGCCTCAGCCTTTGCATTCTCATGCTCAAACAGCAGGTGGAAGCATTTTGTGCTCAAATGATATTGTTGCAGATGCTCATTCTGAATTCTTACTTTTGTCCAGAGGGGGTAGACATTTTATTACAAGTGATTGTTTTGGGAATGCTGGCAATGAATTCTGAAACACCAGCGGGAGCATTTGTCCACCAAATGGTTTTATCCGGGTTGGGGGCAATGGGTTCTCACGCTTTTCCAGGACATAACAGCATATATCCAACAAACGACCTTAGTGGGGAGGCTGGCAATGCATTCTCCCCCTTTTCCACCAGATGGAAGCTCTTTCCATCACATAATTTTATTAGCGATTCCTACACTTGTCCACTTGGTGTCATCGTCTTTCAACCAAATCATCTTACATAAAAACCTAGCGTTGAACACTCATGCTCGTCTAACCGATGGCAGCATAAACTCTCAGGTATTTTGGGGGCAGGATGCTGGCAATGCACTCTCACATTTGTCCACCAGGTGGCCACACTTTTTTTGACCTACTAATTTTACTGAGAATGCTGGCAATGCATTCTCACCCTCAAATACCAGGTGACAGCATTTTCTCCTCAAATGACCTTATTGGAGATGTTGGAACTGCATTGTCACATTTGTGCAAAGGAGATCAATTTCTTATTTACAGGTGATTGTTTTAAGGAGGCTGGCAATCCATTCTCACACTCAAACACTAGGTGCAGTATTTTCCCACCAAATGATATTATTGAGGATCCTGGCACTGCATGCTCATCCTTGGAGAACAATTGGCAGCTGTTTTCCACCAAGTACCTTAATTGGGCCTCTGGCGATGCATTTTCACTTTTGTTCAATAGGTGGAAACATTTTTCCACAAGGGGTTTGACTGGGGATGCTGGCAATGCACACTCACACAAGTTGACAAGCTAAGAGCATTTTTCCACAAGTGATTTTCTTTCAGAACCCTAGCAATGTATTTTCATGCGTGCCCCCCACTTGGCAGCATGATCTCAGAAGTGATTTCACTGAAAATGCTGACAATGCATTCTCACACTTGTCAAACCTGAGGAACTTCTTCCAACAACTGATATTACTGGGGCTGCTGGCAAAGCATTGTGAAGTCTGTTCACGACGAGCGCATAATTTTTCCACCAAATGATATTATTGGACATAAAGGCAATGGTTTCTCCCACTTGTCCACCAGATGGCACCTTAACATCACACGTGATTTCTTTGGTATGCTGAGAATGCATAATTATGTTTGTCCAGCCAGTGGCGGAATTGTTCCACAAAGTGATTTTATTGGGGATGCTGGCAATACATTCTCACATTTGTCCAACTATTGGCAGTAGTTTTGCCCAAAAGTGATTTTTGTGTGGTGGGGTGTAGGTGTTGTTTTTGCATTCTCACACGTGGACATTGGGTATCAGAATTTTCTGCCCAAATCACTTTATTGTGATTCCAGGAGATTCATTCTCACCCTTGCCCACCTAATGGCAGCCTGATCTCACTAGGGATTTCACTGGGGATGCTGGCAAATCATTAAAACCTTCGTCTAGCACCTGGCGGCCTTTTTCTCAAAAAGTGATTTTATTGGGGATGCAGTCGATGCATTCTTAACCTTGTCCACGGGCGGCAGAATATTTCCACCGGGTGTTTTTATTGGGGATGCGATCAATGCTATCTCACATTTGCACAACAGGTGGCAGCAGTTTTAAACCAAAGGATTTTACTGGGGATACAGGGAATGCTTTCCTATGTTTGTCAACAATGTCGCATAATTTTTTCATCCGAACTTTCTTCAGGGGGATGCTAGAAATGCATTCACACCCTTGTACACGAGGTGGCAGCATTTTTTCTTCAAATAATTTTACAGGGCATGCTGCAATGGATTTTCGCGTTTGTCCTACAGTTGGCAGCATTTGCCCCCAAAGAAAGGTTTTTGCGGGGATGCTGACAACGCATTCCCACATTCGAAGACAATGTGGCAGCGTTTAGCCCCAAATGATTTTATTGAGGATGCTTGCAATGCAGTCTCAGGTCCCTTTAAGAGGTGGCAGTATTTTTCAATTAAATGATTGGATTCGGGGTGCTCTCAGTGCATTGTCATCTTCGTTCACCGGGTGCCAGAATTTTGTCTACAAATAGGTTTACTGGTCATTCTCACAATACATTCTCCCGTTTGTCTGAGAGTTGGCAGTATTTCCTTAGAAATTATCTTAATCGGGATGTTAGCAATGCATTCCCACATTTGTCCAGAGATGACAGCATTTTTAAACAAATAATATTATAGGGGATGCTGCCGAAGCATTCTTACACATGTGAACCAGAAGGCAGCATTTACGTCAGAATGATTTTTTTTTTAATTGGGCATGCTAGCACAGCATTCTCATGACTTTCCATCAGGAGGCAGCATTTTTTCACAAAGTGATTTAATTGCGGAAGCTGGCACTGCATTCTTACTTTTTCCCACATAGGTGGAAAAGTTTTCCCCCAAAAAACTATTGTTTGGGGGATGCTGGCAATGAATTGTGATCCTCGAGCATCCATTGTCAGCATTTTTTTTTACCTAATGATTTTATTTGGGATGCCAGCAATGCCTTCTACCATTTGTGCACCAGTTGCCAAGAGGCCCTTGCAAGTGCATATATTGTTGTTGCTGGAAATGCATTCTCACGTTTGTCCAAAAGGTGGAAGCATTGGTCAAACAACGATTTTACTGGGGGGAATGGCAAGGCATTCTTACACTTGTCCACCAGGGAGAAGCATAGTTCTACCTAACAATGTTTTGGGGGATGATAGCATTGGTTTCCAAGGTTTGAACATAATGTGGCAGTGAGATCTCACAGTGATTCTATTGAGAAGGTTGCCAATGCAGTCCCAAGGTTTTCATTTTCATCATCCCCAAAAGAATCATTTATAAAAATAAAAATAAAAAAATCCAGCCACCTTTAGACAAAAGAGAGAAGGCAGTGCCACCACGTCATATCACTTGAGGAGAAAATGCTGCCAAACGGTATTCATGCCTGAGAATGCATTGCCAGCATGCCTAGAGCAATAAATTGTGGCAACAATTTTGCCAGCTAATGTACAAATGTGAGAATGCCTTCGAAGCATCCTCAAAGTAATCACTTTTGGGGAAAATGCGGCCAATGTTTGCAGGGACGTGAGAATGTATTACCAGAATCCCCAATAAAATCACTTGGAGGAAAAAGGCTGACACTTGTTTGACCAGCATTAGAGAGCAATGCCAGTATCTCCAGTAAATTGACTTGATGGGGAAATGCTGCCACTTGTGGACAAATGAGAGAATCCAATCCCATCACCCCCAGGTAACCTTATTTTGTGGGAAAATGCTGCCCCTGTTGTTTGAGTGTGAGAATTCATAGCCAGCATTTCTAAAAGGATAATTTCTGGGGAAAACCTGGCCACCTATTTTACAAAAGTGAGAGTACAGTGCCAGCATCCCTGATAAGTTCGGGGAGGGTGTGTAGAAATATCTTGCCATCCGATGGAAAAACATGTGAATGAATTCCCAGCAACCCAAATAAAATCATTCCTCGGAAAAATGATGCCAACTGGTTTCAAGCGTGAGAATGCGTTCCTAGCATTTCTAAAAGAATCATTTTCCGGTGAAAGAGATGTCAAAAACTGTACAAGCTTTAGAACTGGTTGCAGTCACCTTCAAGGAATTATTTTGATGGAACCCTGCCACTGATTGACAAACACGAGACTGCGTGCCAAGTATCCCCAATGAAATCATTGGCTGGAGAAACGCGGCCAACTGGTGTTCGAGGATGAGAATGCACGGCCAGCATCCCCAAAATAATCCTTTTAGGGGGAAATTCTGAAAACTGTTGTACAAATGTGAGTACCCGTTTTCAGCATTCCCTATGTATTCACGTGGTGGATTAATGCTGCTCCCTGGTGGACCAAGGTGAGAGTGCATGGCTAGCCTTCCCAATAAAATCCTTATGTGGACAAATGCTGCCACCTGGTGGACAAAGTAAGAAAGCGTTGCCAGCCTCAATGTAATCACTTAGCTCACGCTGGTAAATGGTGGACAAACCTGAGAATATATTTCCAGTATTCCCAATCAAATCATTTCACGAAATATGCTGCAGCGGAAAATCTTGATAATGCATTGCCAGATTTCTCAAGAAAATCCCTGTGAGATCTCAGTTCCGTATTATGTTCGGACGTTGGAAGCAAATGCCAGGATCCCCAATAAAATTGTTTGGTTCAAAGATGCTGCCTCCATGAGGACAAGCGTAAGACTGCCTTGACATTATTCCCAATAAAATCATTCTATGAACGGTGCTGCCTCTTGATGGATAATCGTGAGAATGCATTTTCAGCATCTACAAAATAATCACCAGAGTGATCATATTGGCCACTGGCTGGACAAATGTAAGAATGCATTCTGAGCCTACCAAATAAAATTGCTTGTGATAGAGTCTCTGATGCCAGGTCCTCAGGGCTTCAGGATGAGACAGGAAGTATGGAGCACTGCAGTGGGAATCATATTCAGGTAGGGAAGGCCGATGGAGGATGAGGAAGTGTGCATGTCCACAATCACTCAGGATCAAAGCAGATTCATTGACCTACTCCTCTGATCTCTTGCTCCAGGCCACCCATCTCACCCTTAGGCCTGTCTAATATTCCTTAAATGAAGGCTCCCAGGATTTTCTTCCTATAACCCTTCCCACAACTGTCCAGGACTCTTCTTCATGCAAAGGCTGAGGCTGCTTTCTCACCACTTCCCTTTATGGATCATTGCAAATATCATATATTTCCGTAGGTGTCTCCAAATTCCTAACCAGGTGATCCTGAGTTTGCTGCTCGTTATAAAGGTAGTTGGTCGGAAGCGACCAACACAAGGCAGTAGAAAATTTTAGAGATCCTAATTTCAGCAATGACCGACTCTTCAAGTTAGGGCTGCCAATGATTTTACAGTGCTCTTTAGGAATGCTGATAGGAGATGATAGGCGGTTCGTAGTGTTCAGGGGATCTCCCACAGTGTGAGTTAAACAGGAGGCACCATCCATTTTCGTTGAAATAGCGAAGTGCACATGACAAGTTTTTCATGTAAGCATGTGTTTTCAAGCAGACATTATGTTCCTGCACAGGACAATGGAGCAGAATGTCTGTGTGACCAGGTATTCAGTCACAGAGAGATCCGGAGCATGGTATGAAATGGAAAGTTAAAGCAGGAGCATCAGCTCTGTTTGTCTGTTTGTCGTGTGTTCTTGGAACACATAAATCAAGAGCATCAATAGCGTCTGTCTCTGTGGTGTTTGTCCCTAGTTTGGGGCATTACAACTGGCTGCCTGTGAATGACCATTGCCTGTGAGGGCTGGGCCTGTGCAGTGGCAGTGGTGGTTAAGTTATGCTTTAGGACAGTATGAGAAGACAGAATTCTTTCTGTGTGCTGGAGGCTGGGGAGGAGGGAGAACTAAGAGTAAGTCCATTGACGTGGGTGATACTAATGGACCCAGGGACATAAGGTAGCTCAAGGAAAGGGATTTGGGAGCAAGGGCCTGAATGTCTACTGCTAGCTCCTAAAGGATGATGGATTTCCAGGTTCCTTTCTGTCGGAGGTCAGCTCACACATTGACAGCAGGCAACGCGGTGGGAGGCTTCCCAGTGCATTTCACACTTGAAGCAGAAGCCCTCCCTAGAAGTATGAGAGCACTGTATTTGCTGCGAGAATCATCCTCTGAGACCAGGATTCAGAACCACACTTAGCCAGTGGGAGTATAAATTGCATGTAGGAGTGTGGGGAAGAAAGCAAAGGCATGTGAGGAGTCAGTCTGGATATTAGGTTCACTTGGGGTTGAATCCCCAGCTGGGAGGGTAAATGATCAGAGGGACAATAGGATGCAGAGTGTGCCATAGCCCTCACACCCACACCCACACCCACACCCACACTTTCTCATAGACCAGGCACATACATAAAGTCATTTAAGGCAAACTCTGATCCATGTTGTGTGCAGTCAGTATACCTTACCCATTTCTGGGCCTTTCACATTTGTTCAGATCGAAATTAACTCATGTGAATACAACTGTTTATTACTACGTTCTTCGGGACCAAGTCCTTCCTATGCAACACATGAATCCTTAAGCAATATCAAAGCATCTTTGTTACGGGTCACTGAAACCCCAGGCATGGATTCGGGGGATAGTCGGAATGAGAGAAAAACAGAGAGAACAAGAGCAACCAGCAAAACAGAGAAAATGTCTGTTCTATAGATAGTCAGAATAAACTCGCTCCGTGCACGTTGTTCTCCTGAGCATTCAAGTCTTCCAAAATAGAGGCTGCAGTGTCCTCCAGTGACAGTATTTCCCTTTGCCTGTAGCTTCAATCTCAGCTATCCCATATACTAGGATAGCATCTTTTACCCGGGGCATTTGTCAGTGTGAATTTTGCCCAGGCTCCCTATGGGTCAGTGAGAAGTTGGTCAAGAAAATAGATTCTGATGTGGGAAATGTGGTTAGACTTGAGGAGTATCCAAGCCAGCAGCAAACCACAGGAAAGCCCCAGATGCGAGGACAGAAGTTGGGCAACCTCAGGAATATCTGAATCCAGGTGCCAGGCCCATATACCAGAAAGCCCAGGGAGGGGTGGTCAGTGTAGGGTGACACCCACTGTCTTCTAACTGATTGGAAGAGGCCTTTCAGGGGCCCACCCGCTTAGCAGCACCACAGGTGTGGCTAGCTGTTGGAAAAACATAAATCCCCCAAGTAATAACTTGTGAGAACTTGCTTCCATCTGATATACAAGTGAGAGAATACACTGCCAGCATTTCCAATGAAATCACTTATGCAATCATGCTACCACCTTTTGGGCAAACTGGAGAAAGAACTGCCAGCATCCCCAATAAAAGCTATTGCTGGAAAAATGCTGCCACGTGTCAGACGCACCTAAGAATGCTTTGTCACCAACCCCAAAACAATCATTTGGAGGTTAATGCTGTCACCTGGTCAAGAAGAGTGAGAATGCATATCCAGCATCCCAAGTGAAATCATTTAGTGGGAAATTGCTGTTAAAATGGTTAAAAAATGTGACAAAACCAGTTAAGCATCACCAATAAACTCACTTGGTGGAAATGGACAAGCGAAAGAATGCGTTACCATCATCCCCACTAAAATCACTTGTGAAATTATGCGGAAATCTTGTGTCAAAACTAGAGAATGCATTGCCAGCACCCCCAATAAAATCCCTTTTAAAATTATCTGGTGGACAAGCCTGATGATGCATCACCAGGTTTCCCAATAAGAGCAGTTTTGGAAAAAATGCTCCCACCTAGTTGACAGACCTTGGAATCCATTGCCAGCATCCCTAATAAATTCACTTGTGAGATCATGCTGCCATCTGGGGGCCATACAAGGGAATCCATTGCCAGCATTCTGAATAAAGCCATTTAGGGGAAGAGTGCTTCCAACTGGTGGACAAAGGTGAGAATGCCTTGCCAGGATCTCCAATAAAATAATTTGGTGAAAAATGCTGCCGCCTGGTGAAGAAACGTGAGAGTGTATCGCCAAATTCTCAAAAATTATTTTTGAAATAATTGTTATCACCTGTACGAAGGAGAGAATGCATTGCTAGCATTCCCTACAAAATCGTTCCGTGGTTTTTGAAATGCTTCTACATAGTGGACAAAAGTGAGAAAGCATTACTACCAGCCCCCAAAGAATCATTTGGTGGAAAATGCTGCCATCAGGTGGAGAAACTTGAGAATGCATTGGCATCATCCTCATTAATGCATTTTGGGGAAAAGTGCTGCCTCTGGAGACCAGCGAAAAAATGCCTTGCCAGCTACCCCAATTTAATCACTTGCTGGGAAAATGCTGCCACCTCTAGACCAGTGTGAGACTGCATTGCCAGCATCCTCAAAATTTCATTTGTAAGGAAAGGCTGTCACCCATTTGACAAGCATGAGAACGCACTGTCAGAAGCACCAATGAATAGGTGCCAGATGCCAAACTGTTAGATGGTAAAAGATATGTACACATATATATCCTTTCTATGATGTTGAGCTCACAGGCCAGGGAATCTTTACAAGCCACTCTTCACACCGCAAACCCTCACCCCCAAATGTGGGAGAGAGAGAAGAGAGAGAGGGAGGGAGGGAGGGAGGGAGGGAGGGAGGGAGGGAGGGAGGGAGAGAGAGGGAGGGAGGGAGGGGGTGAGAGAGAGGGAGGGTGGGAGAAGAGGGAGGGAGGGAGAAGAAAGGGAGGGAGGGAGGGAGGGAGGGAGGGAGAGGAGGGAGGAAGGGAGGGAGAAGAAAGGGAGGGAGGGAGGGAGAAGATAGAGAGGGAGGGAGAAGATAGAGAGGGAGGGAGGGAGGGAGAAGAGGGAGGAAGGGAGAAGAGGGAGGGAGGGAGAAGAAAGTGAGGGAGGGAGGGTGGGAGGGAGGGAGGGAGGGAGAAGAGAGAGAGGGAGGGAGGGAGGGAGGGAGAGAGGGAGGGAGAAGAGGGAGGGAGGGAGGAGGAGGGAGGGAGGGAGGGAGGCAGGGAGGGAGGCAGGGAGGGTGGCAGGGAGGGAGGGAGGGATCGGGAGAAAGTGGGGGAGAGAGATGGCGAGGAGAGAGCCTGCCTGCCACCGGCTTCATGAAGACCCAACACATGCAAGGTGGAGCTCATGCTGTGTCAAGCTACGAGGACTGTGAATATAAAGAAGGCCCTTCTTAGCGTCTAATATTACTGTAAAATTTTCTGGGTTTGGGCATCACTAGAATTTCCAGGAGAGACATTTCACTGTCACTCAATGGTTATTGAGTGCTTTCCGGAGTTAGAACCCTATTTGTGTTTAACTCATCAATTACTTAGGTGCATCCTATGAGTCAAGGACTATACTATCTCAAGGGTGGGGAACTAAGGCACAGGAGTTCACAAATAGAAACAGCAAATGACTGAGCTGGTATTTGAATCCAAGCAAATAGGCTCCAACACACACACAGTAAGCAGTACGCAACTCAACTTTCCTAGTCTCACATGGATAAGAATTAGAATGCATTGCCAGCATCCCCAATAAAGTCATTTGGAGCAAAAATGCTGCCATGTGGTGGGCAAAGTTCACAATGCATTGCAGGTATTCCAATAAAATTATTTGAAGGGAAAATGCAGCTAGCTCTTGGTCAAGCATGGGACTACATCATTAAAGTTCTCAAGAACATCCTTTGTTGGAAAAATCATGGGAACTAGTGAACAAACGTGGGGATGCGTTGCCAGCGTTCCCAGTACAATCACTTGTGAGTTAATACTGCCATTATGTGGGCAAGCGTGAGACTGCATCGTCAGCATCCCCAATAACATCACTAGTAATGGGATGTTTCTATCAGCTGGACAAGAGTAAGAATGCTTTGCCAACATCCCCTGTGACATCATATATGAGGACAAAGTACCATCTGACTGATAAACGTGAAAATGCAATGCCAGTATCCAAAATAAAATCATTTGGTGAATAAATGCTGCCACCTTTAGGAAAAATGTGAGAATGCATTGCCAGCATCACCAATACAATTATTTGGTGGAAAAACTAAGCCAACTAATTACAAAACGTGAGAATGCCTTTCCAGGATCCTGAGTAAAATCATTTCGTGGACAAATTTTGCCACCTAATGAATGAAAAGGTGAGATTGTGTTGCCAGAGTTGCCAATAACATCATTTGTAAGGAAATCCTGCCATCTTGTGAACAAATGTGAGAATGCATTGTCTGCATCCCCAATAGAATCAATTCTTCAAGTAATGTTGCTTCTGGCCTGGCGGGCATGGCTCAGCTGTTGAGCGTTGACCAAGGATCCAGGCGATTGGGGTTCCATTCCCAGTTGGGGCACATACCTGGGTTGCGGGCTCCATCCCCTAGTCGGGGGCATGCAGGAGGTAGCCAATCAATGATTCTCCCATCACTGATGTTTCTCTCTCTCTCTCTCTCTCTCTCTCTCTCTCTCTCTCTCTCTCTCTTTCCTCTTTCTGAATCAATAAAGAAATAAAAAGTAAAAAAATAAGAAAAGGAATACTGCCTCCTTGTGGACGCATGTGAGAATGTACTGCCGGAAACCCCAATAAAATCGTTTGGTAGAAAAATGATAGTTAACAAGTGAAAAAATGTGAGAATGCATTGCCATCATCCCTAATAAAATCATTATATGGAAAAATGAAGGCACCTGGTGGATAAGTGTTAGAATGTATTGCCAACATTGTCAATAAAATCATTTGTTGAAAAAATACTACCATGTGGTGGACAAGAAGGAGCATGCGTGCAAGCACACCAATAAAATTATATATAAGAAAAAGTTGTCTTCTGGTCAGCAACAGTGAGAAATCATTTTCAGCATCTCCAATAAAATAACTTGTGTGATCTTGTTTCCATTTTGTGGCCAATTTGTAAGAATTCATTGCCAACATCACCAATAAAATCATATATAAGGAAAGAATAACACATATGGACACATGTGAGAATGCAATGCCGGCATCCAAAATAAAATGAGTAGGTAAATAAATGCTACAACCTGTAGGATAAATGTGAGAATGCCTTGCCAGCATCCCCAAAAGCATTATTTGTAAGGAGAGCCTACTGTCTAGTCAGCAAAAGTAAGAATGCATTATCAGCATCACCTAGATAATCATATATAAGGATAGGCTCCAACCTGGTATACAAATGTAACAATGCATTGTCAGTATCCCCAATTAAATCATTTCATGGAAAAATTCTGCCACATAATGGACAAAAGTGAGAACACATTACCAGCATCCCCAGAAACATCATCTGTAAGGAAAGGCTGCTATATGGTCTACAAAAGGGAGAATGCATTGCCAACATCACCTAGAAAATTATACGTAAGGAAAAGCTCCATTCTGGTGAACAAATATGACAACGCATTGTCAGCAGGCCCAATAAAATCAGTTGCTCTAAAAAATGCTTCCAACTGGAGGGCAAACTGACAATGCATCTCCATCATCTCCAACGTAATTATATATAATGAAAGGCTCACATGCCGAGGACAAACCAGAGAAACCATTGCAAGGCATCCCCAATAATACCACTAGGTGCAAAAAAACTACCATGTGGTGGACAAATGTGACAATACATTGGAGGCATCCTTAATAAAATCACATATAATGAAAGGCTACCATCTGGAGGACAAAGGTGAGGATGCATTGCCAGGAACCCCAATAAAATCTCTTGCAAGTTCATGCTCCCATCTGGGGGAGAAGTGTGGGAATGCCTCTCAAGGATTCCCAATAAAATCATTTGCCAGAAAAATGCTGCTACCTAGTGGACAAACGAGGGAGTGCATTGCCAGCGTAACCAATAATATCATTCGGCAGAAGAAAGCCGACGACCGGTGACAAATGTGAGACTGCATTACCAGCATCTCCAATAAAATCATTTGGTGGAGAAATGCTGCCACCTTCTGTTCCAGAGTGAGTATGCATTGCCACCATCTGCAAAAAAAACCCCAAAATTCATCTGTGGGAAAAATACCCTTATGTGTTGGACTAAGGAGAATGCTTTGCCAGCCGCCGCATTAAAATCGTTTGGTGAGGAAATGCTGCCACCTGGAGGACAAACGTGAGAATGATTTGCCAGCATCCCTAATAAAATCACTTGTGAGATCACACTGCCATGTGGTGGATAAACATGAGAATGCATTGCCAGTGACCCAAATAAAATCATTCGGTGGAAAAATGTAGGTGTTGGTGGGTGAGGCTGAGCCTAAATCAGAGGCAGAAATGAAGAATCTAGAAAAGAACTCAGTGGACCCAGAGCAGATCCCAGCAGAGAACAGTGTGAAGTTCCTACTGGAGGTACTCCAGGCCCTTTAGTTAGAGATGGAGCAAGAGAACTGGGAAAACTGCAGGGCCTTCTGTCAGCTCAAGGACTGGACATGGCTGAGACGCCAGCCCTACTTAGCACTGTTAAGCAAAAATGTTCAGTGCTACCCTGGATCCTGGGCCAAAGCTGCATCCTTGATGCTCTACAGGGGACCCAAAATGTGCCTACTCTGGTCCTGAGAAAGGACCATCCATTTCACTTCAAATAAGGGTATTTCACATGGGAATGTTTTTCACATAAATAGATATTTTCAAGCAGACATCTTTTTATTGCGCACACACGCACACACGCACACACACACACAAAATAGCTGCAGGATATCCCTGTGGCAAGTCATTGAGACACAGAGACATTCAGAGCATAGAATAAAATGGAAAGAAAAGGCAAGATCATCAACTGTGTCTGTCTGTGTGTTGTTTGTTCATTGGTCGGGACTTACAATAGGCTGCCAGGGAATGACCAGTCCCTGGGAAAGCTGGGCCTTTACAGATGCAGAAGTGCTTAGGTTGTGATTTAAGATGGTATCAGAAGCCATAATTCTTCCTGTGTGGCAGAGGCTTGAGAGAAGGAAGAGCTAAGAGAAAGTCTATTCAATTGACTCTTACTGTTTTACCAAAGGAGGTAAGGCAGTTCAAAGGAAGAGCCTTTGAGGCAAGGGCCTACATGTCCAGTGCTCAGTCCTAAAGTATGATGGATTTGCAACTATCCCCCCTGTAGGAAGTCATCCCATGCATTGACAGCAGGCAACCAGGTGGGAGACTTCAGTTTGTTTGACAGCTGAGCCAAATGCCCTCTCTAGAATTATGAGCACACTTCTAGAGAGGGCATTTGAGTATTTTGATTAGAATATCAGCCTCTGAGGCCCAGGATTCAAAACCACATTTAGCAAATTGGAGAATAAGGTGCATGTAGAGACTGTGGGGAAGGGAGACAAGGTATGTGGGAAGGTAATGAGGATATTATGTTAATTTGGGGAAGAATCCCCTGCTGGAAGCGCCAATGACCCAGGGGACAATAAGAAGCAGAGTGTGCCATAGGTCTCACATACAACAAACACACAAACACACACACAATACAAATACACACACACACACACACAGAGGCACAGGCATGTACATGAAGTTGTGTTGGGCAATGTCGCAACCAGGTTGTCCAGTCAGTACACCTTCCCTATTTGTGATCCTTTGATATTTCCTCACATCAAAATGGGCTCCTGTGAACACAGTTGTTTATTTCCTGGGTTCTTTTGGACCAACTTCTTCTTATGCAACCAAGTAATCCTTAAACAATATCAAGTCATCCTTACTACTTGGTCACTGAAAACCAAGGCATGGATGGGAGAGGGAGTCAGAATGAGGAAAAGACAGAGAACAAGTGCAATGGGAAACAGAGAGAAAATGACTGATGTAAAGACAGAAGGAGCCCATTTCTTGGCCGTTGTTCTGCTGAGCACTGAACTCTGCCAGAATGGAGGCTCCAGTCCCTTCCAGCCACAAGCCTTCCCTTTGCCTGTAGCTCCAATCTGAGATATCCCATATCCAGGGATAGCCTCTACTGTCCGCCGTGTTTCCCCAGAGATTTTGCCAGGGGCCACTGTGAATCAGTGGGAAACAAATCCTGAAGTGGGAAATGTAATTAGACATGAGGAGGAGCCCAGCAGGCAGCAAACCCCAGGAAAGTCACAGATACAGGGACAGAAAACGGTCTTCCTCAGGAATGTTTTGCTCCAGGTGTGAGGTCCATACACCAGGGCACCCAGTGAGGGGCTAGGCTGTGTAGGGTGGCACCTGCTGTGCTCTCACTGATTGCAAGAGATGTTTCAGGAGCCCGCCAGCTAAATGGTGCCAGGGGTTGGCCTGTAGCAATTTTCAAGCTGTGTGCCCACCTTGCAAGCACCTGTGTGTAGGCTCAGTGTGAGTGCAATTAGCAGAGCGAGGACCCATATTCAGACCTGGCAACCGTGTGTGCAGTGGACTCCATAGGCTCTGCAGTCCCCATGCTTGCACCACCGGCTTCCTGACACTTCCAGTCTCAAGTCAAGGGCCCTGTAGTGAGTCAGGTTGTGTTTGGGAGCCAACGGGGCTCCTCAGGCTGATTGCATGCTATTAGTGCCACTAGGAGGCCTTCAAGGGCTAGGGGTCCTCTGGCCACTCAGTGCACCACTGCACATTTGCTCGAGACAAGTTGGGGCAAGTGAGATGGTCCAGGGTGCTTTTAGGTTCATGTCAGTGCAGAAGGTGATGAAGCCCAGGCGGGAAGGGCAGAGGAGGTCATGAGAATGGATCTGGGGCTGAAGGTGGGGGACGTCATGCCGGTGGTGGCTTTTGTGACTGGGGACCAGAGGTTGGTGGCCAGTGAAGAAGTTTCGCCACATCTTGAGTTGGCAAGGGGCTGGAGGAGAGGGGCTGGCTGAATTGCAGATTGTGCAGGATGTCCAGAATGAGGTTCAGCAGTGGACAGAGAATGAGGAGCACCTGGAGGAGCAGGAGGGCATACAGAGGAGTTGGTTTCACAGGAGCAGTTTGTTCTGAAGGGTGACAGCCCCATGTAGGTGGTTCAGAAGGTGGCAGGGTATGGCATGTTTTTGGAAGGGGAGGAGGTCTTTCCAGATCTGGAGGTGGGGAGGTCGGAGGAGCTTGTCGATGAAGAGCTGTTGGTGGAGGGAAAGGATCGTGAGTTTCTGCAAGTGCCCGACAGGGAGGAGCAGTGGGAGGGGGAGAAGTTAATTGAGGAGGAATTAATTGTCAGGGAGCAGTTTGTCCAGGAGTGGGAGGACATCATGAAGGCAGTGGAGGCCATGGGTGAGGCTGCACCTGAGTCAGAGGAAGAAGCAAAAGACCCAAAAGAAGAACCAGTGGAGCAGGAGCAGGCAGAGTCAGGGCAGGGTGGGAGGTGCACCTGGTCCCCACTGGAGGAGCTCCGGGCCCTTCAGTTAGAGATGGAGCTGGTGAACTTGGAAGCCAGCAGGGCCTTCTGTCGGCTCAAGCGCAAGACACGGCAGCGGTGCCGTCCCTATGTAGAACTGAGAAGCACCACCATTCAGCGCATCCCCGGATTCTGGGCCAAAGCTGTATCCTCGATGCTCAACAGGGAGGACCACAGTGCGCCTGCCCCAGTAGTGAACAGAAGAGGTGTCATCCAGGATAGGTAGTTCACAAAAATGTAGATACACTGAAGTAAAGTTCAGGCTAGTGACCACAGGCGGATCCAAAATCTTAAATACACTGTTTTATATTACAGGTACCACCGAAACACTCCCTGGGGGTCCAGGAGCACCACTGCAAATCAGACTCATGCACAAAACAAGGGCTCTTTACTCCACTCCACACAGCACTATGTCACACAGGTTCTTCTTGGAGTCGTGCTGCACTGGAGGGGGTCTGCATGTCCAAGTCCTCAGTCATAGGCAGGAATGTTTGATATGCAGAAGAAAGTGTCCTGTCAAGCTCTCAGCAGGCCAGGATGTGCCAGGAGATCAAAGTCTGTCCAGAAACAGTCTGCCCGTGTGGGTGCAGACACCTGCAGGCCCAAGAACCACTTTGCTCCTTTTTGCCTGTTATGGAGAAGGGGGTGGGGGGGACAAGGGGTAGAGAGGTTAGACCAAACCAGAGTGTTTTCTAGATCTGCTCCATTTTCTAGCCATTTCCTGTTCAGCTTGCAGCGTGCAGGCTCCTTGACCCACGGCAGTTTGTCAACCACCCGGAATTGTCAGCCATGATCACTGACCAGGATGAAACCATGCTGAGCCACATGATCAATTTGAAGGTCAGGCTGCACAGACCAGGGCTGGGGAGGGAGGGAGCTTGGGAGAATAACCCATCCCTGCTGGAAGTGAAAGGTGAGTGTCCTGGAATGAGATGTTACCCCCTACTCCAATCCACTTTTGTTCTGCAGGTGAAGGAATTCAGGCATGCCGGGGATGGCTGCAGGATTATGCTGCTCTTTCACAACAACCCCTACTTGCGCAATACTGTCATTGTGAAAGAGTATCTGATAACCATCACAGGTGAAAGGAGGCTCCCTGAATGGCTGGGTAGAAGTTGAAAGGCGGTGCATCCCTCTCTACATACTCCTCATGCTGCAGGATACAGGGTGTCCCATTCCAATCACATTCACTGGTACTAGCATTATGAATGACTGACCTACAGCCACGGGCACCAGAACAGCAGCTTTTTGTAGGAGTTTCTCTCAACACAACCTGGCAGAATCTCACAGTATTGCTGAGGTGGGGCCTCACTGGCAATGCTGTAAGAGACCTTGATGGGTTCCCCTGCTTTTGGGCTTTGTGGTCAGATCCCTGCCCTGTCCTGGGGAGCCCTATTTGCCCTAATAGATCATCAGTAAGGAAGTGTGGTACAATCTTCTCAAGTACTATTTGAGGAAATTGTCACCAGGAGAAGGGACCTAGGAGTGGGCAGGTAAGGAGACTCTGGCTTTGTACCCACCACGGGGTTGCCAGGTAGCTGGGACATTGTTTCTCACATGGACACACTGAGGCTGGGAAGAATACAGGCTGTGACACATGGTCATCTGGGCATCAGGATGACACAGCAAGTCTGCACTGCTGCAGCGGGAATCCTGTTCAGGCAGGGAAGGCCTATGGAGGATGAGGGAGTGTGCATGTTCGCTATCCCTAAGAATCAAAGATTTTTTACCCACTCCTCTGAGCTCACAGTCCATGCCACCAACTCTGCCCTCAGGCCTGTCTACCATTACTTAACTACGGTGTCCCATGCTGTTCTGCCTACAACCCTTCACATAAAGGAGAGGCTGCTGTGCCACCACTTCCTTCTATTGATCATCACAACCAATATTCCCTTAAGTGTCTCCTTATTTCTACCTGGAACATGCTGAGATCACTGCTCATGATAAAGGGCTTGTGGTGGGACGTGTTGAAATTTAAGAGATCCTAATTTCAGCAGTGTTGCTGATCAACCTGTGAACTTAAAGAAGACATGGACACGGGAAATGCATTCGAGCTGAGAGCTCGAAGGCTCAAGGTCCTCAGGACCAAGAGCCCGAGACTCCTCTTCTCAGCATAGTTATTGAAGCTCCTAACAAAGCAAAGCTCCTGTGTTCCCTCCCTGCCATTAATCATGCCAAAATGTTCTCTAAAAATTTTGTATCTACCAAACTCTGAATTAGATTAACTGTTCCTGTTACACAGATGGCCCCTTGTCGGAACCCCAAGCATGGCCCCCAATCACGCTTCTCCCAGAACATTCTCAGTGCTGTTTGCGGACATGAGCAGAGTCTTTGTGTGCAAAGAACGTCTCTGGTTCGTGGAAGCGATCCTGGGCGACCTCATCTGCACTCCTCACTGGCCATCTTAAGGATTCTCCACATTTCCCCCTTTTTGTTTTTGTTGTAACTTGTGAAGCCTAAGCGAAAAAACAGCTTGCTGATTAGACATTATTCATTGCTGCTGCTGGTGCCATCGCGAGACTATACAGAAACATAATAACAGCAATAAGCTACAGGCAGCACAAATTAAGATAGTACTCTTAATTCCTTCAAAGTGATTTAAGGGGTTAAGGTCACATATACCTTGAGCAATCCCTTCCCATATATCTGCAGAGGTCAATACCTCTAGATTTTTTGCATATGTGACATCTATTTCTTTTTGTAACTCAGCTATTTTACCAGCGATATTGCCATTAATTAATAAATGCTTACGTACTGTTCCCCAAGCAAAATGCATTTGATTCCATTTCAATGGGGTAATACAATAACGAGTAATATTCCAATCACATCCTAAATGTATCTGTCTCTGAATGCTTATAATCTGGTTCCCTAACATAGTAACAGCTTCTTCTAAATCAGTTAGTCTAGAGTCAATTCGAGAATCGATTTGCCGTTGCATTGTCCATAAACTTTCTGATTGCGAATGTCATTGTTGCACGGATTCTGCAGTCTGGACACTGGTATGCAGTGCAGTTCCCACTACAGCAGCAGTAGCAGTTACAGCAATAAGTCCCATGATTATTGCAATAATTAGTCCAATCATTCTTTTTGTTCTCTTCTTAATTGCTGAAATTAATTGTTGCAACATGGCCACTGCTGGAGAGTCCTGCCAAGGTCGATGCATCTGCACTGGAACCCGGAACCCAGTTCATGCTTGTAGCAAGTAGATGTGGTCCGTGGAAGAACTGTCAGGAATACTTTCATTAAAACAGGTATATAAAGAGCAGCTGACACAAGTGACAGTGTAATTAGATTCATCCCATTTTGCTGGTCCTACTAAGAACAGATAAGGCAGGGGTGCACAGGCTTGGAAGTAATGGGTTTAATTTTTTGTAAAGGTTAGTTTTGTGTCATTACTGGAACCATTACACGGCATGTTCCCTGTCCAAGCAGACATGCCCTGCATGGCCAAAATAACCTCCCACAAGTGGGGTGGCCTACTACCAAGATTCAGTCCACCTCCATGCCAACTGATGGCTCTGTTATTATGGGTGGCTATGGTATTATCATGTCACCTCCACCTCAAATCACCACCTAAACTTTTGGATCGGGCACAACCATGAGGGCTCCAATCTATGAGGCTTCCATAGGAAGTATTAAGTAACCCCGACCCTTTTCTCCTTGGCAGTGCACCCAGTGTACCCAGTCAGAGAATGGCGTCGCAATGGGTAAAGTGCACAGAGGTATATCTGGCGGTGCTTCCATGGTACGATTTCCTTTAAATCCACTCCCCACTAATAGGAACAATCTTTTATGGTATCCATCTCTGGAGTTGTTCTTTACTGTGGATAACCAAGCCTTCTTTTCAGCATGCAAACAATGTTTATCTGTCCCCACACAGATGGGAAATCCCTCAACTCCAACCTCATAAAAGGGTAGTTTATTTCCTCCCTCCCTGGGAACAAGTGGACCTCTGTTATCAGAAGGCCCTGGCAGCCAAATTGAGTCACTTACATATATAGATATCACACCGTCCCCCCAAACCACTGCCCTATTCAAGGGCTGGCTGGGAATATAAACCCAATAAGAATAGTTCTGAGCACTTGCCGACGCGGATAGGATGGCCAACCTAGCAAGAAACAGAGTAGTAGCATTCTGAGGCTGCGGATTTCTCACCACCGTTTGCTCTCCCTCTTGGCACAGTCTTTTAATTTGTCCCCACCGGGTCATGCTCATAAGGAGGAGCAGGCGGCGCTGGTGGAGGAGCAATGCATGAAGTCCAATAGAACGTGGGATTATTTTGCTTTGTTTTTGTCTCAGGTGTACCCAAATCCAAGTCACTTAACCTCTTTGAAACCCCCTGTACTTGGGTTAATAATACTTTATATTCTATTTTTTCCGTAGAGGAGCCCTCTGAACTTTCAGACTCAGTTAATAGTTTATTAAAATACCTTTTATCCTGCATACCGAGACCTCCCGGTGGTGACTGTTCATTCAACAATTCTTCTAAATGTAAATCCTGGTAACTTTCATTCTCCATCTCCTTAGGCTTATAAACAGGCAGAGTGCCCCCAGGAAGCAATATGGGAGACAGAGCTTGCGTTTGTAGAGGAGGAAGGGGTCTGGGTAATATGTCACTTGCAGACTCACACTCTGTGCTCTAATTTGGTAAGTCTCTCCCCTGGCCTGAAACCCGATGCCACACTTTCTGTTTCTGTCTGAGAGGCTGAAGCTCTAAGGAGATCAAATTACATAGCAACCAAACCGAAATGGATTGGTCCCCATTCTGATAAGGCCTCCATAGTGCTCTGACGACTTGCTTCCAAATCTTTAAATTTAGCGGTGCCTTACTTGTCGTCTTAAACCAGTAACAATGCCTTCTCACATGATAAAACAGCTCCTCAAGAGCTGCCTTCCTTACCTGCACCCAGGAACTTTTCAACAACAGGGTGCGCAGCAGCCTAATATACTGGCTTTCTGCTGACAGGGAATTCCCCATTCTGATATTCCGAAAGTTTCACTTACCTCTGAGCGGACAATTCCGTTTCGGTTTCCCAATGCCTGGAAAATCTGTACTTCATGCTCCTTCAGGTCCCTGTTTGAGGCGCCGAATGTTGCTGATCAACCTGTGAACTTAAAGAAGACATGGACACGGGAAATGCATTCGAGCTGAGAGCTCGAAGGCTCAAGGCCCTCAGGACCGAGAGCCTGAGACGACTCAGCATAGTTATTGAAGCTGCTAACAAAGCAAAGCTTCTGTGTTCCCTCCCAGCTGTTAATCACACCAAAATGTTCTCTAAAAGCTTTGTATCTACCAAACTTTAAATTAGATTGGATTAACTGTTCCTTTTACGCAGATGGCCCCTTAACAGAACCCCAAGAATTGCCCCCGATCATGCTTCTCCTGGAACATTCTCAGCGCTGTTTGCAGAGATGAGCACAGAGTCTTTGTGTGCAAAGAATGTCTGTGGTTCCTGGAAGCAATCCTGGGCGACCTCATCTGCATTCCTCAGTAGCCATCTTAAGGATTGTCTGCACAGCAGTGGCCCACTTTCCAGGTTAGGGTCTCGAGGGATAATTCAGTACTGTTCAGAATTACCCAGAGGAGATGACAGGAGGTTTGCTGTGTTCAGGGGATCTCCCATACTGTGAGATAAAGGGCAGGGACTATCCGTTTTAGTTCAAATAAGAGTAGTGCACATGAGAAGTTTTTCCAGATAAGTATATGCTTTGAAGCAAACATTGTTGTCCTGCCTGGGAAGTAGGTGCAGAAAATCCCTGTGACCAGATGGTTGCAGAGTCATCCAGAGCATGGTACGAAATGGAAAGATAAAGCAAGAGCATCAGCTGTGTTTGTCTGTGTGTTGTTTGTTCCTTAGGAAGCATAAATCAAGAATATCAACAGTGTCTGTCTGTGCATTGTTTGTGCATTGATTTGGGCCTTACGGTTGGCTGCATGGGAATGACCAGTCCCTGTGAGGTATGCACCTGTACAGTTGCAGAGGCGGTAAGTTATGCTTTGGGATGGTATCAGAAGCCAGAATTCTTCCTGCGTGGTTTAGGCTGGAGATGAAGAATTAAAAGAAAGTCCGTTACATTAGGTCTTAATGATATAACTAGGGAGATAAAGTAGTTATCTTACCTGGGAGCAAGAACCTAAATGTCCAGTGGTAGGTCCTAAAGAATGATGGATTTGTTAAGTATCCTCCCTGTAGGAATTCAGCTCAAATACTGTCAGCTGGCAACCTGGTGGAAGATTTTACGGTGCACTCCACAGTTGAACCAAATGCCCTTTGTAGAAGTATGCATGCACTTTATTTTGCTGAGAAAATCACCCTCTCAGGCTGAAAATTCTGAACCACATTTTGCCAGTGGGGCATATAAGGTGCATGGAGTGACTGTGATAGATAGTGAGAATGCATTGCCATCATCTTGAAAGAAATAATTTTTATGAAAAATGCAGCCAACTGTTGGACAAACATGAGAATGCGTTGCCAGAATCCCCAATAAAATCATTTGTGCGATACTGCTGCAATATGGTGAACAAGCTAGCATTCCTAATAAAATCATTTGGATGGAAAAATGTTGCCACCTGTTAGAAAAATGTGAGAATGCATGGACAGCCTCACCAATAGAGTGAATTGGTGAAAAAGTGTGCCACCAGTTGTAGAAACGTGAGAGTGTTTTGCCAGCATCCCCAATAAAATCATTTGGTAGAAACATACTGTCACCTAGTGTTCAAGAGTCCCCCAAACAATTATTTGTAGGGAAAATAAGCAGCCTTTGGACAAAAGTGAGAATGCAGTTCTAGCATCTGCAGTATTATCATTTGGGGAGAAAATGCTGCCACCTGGTACTTGAGCTCTTATCTTGTTGACTAGTGTGAGAATGTATTGCCAGCATCCCTAGTACAGTCATTTGGTGAAAAAGTATGGGCACCTCTTGGACAGAATTGAGACTGCATTTCCAGCATTAAAAATCATTGGTGGCAAAATGCTTCCACCTGGTGTTTGAGCATGAGGATGCATTTCCAGCATCCCCCATAAGGTCTTTTTTGGGTGGAAATGACGCCAGTTGTAAGACAAATGTGAGAATGCATTGCCAACATCCACAACAAAATTCCGTGGTCAGTAAATGCTGCCAACTGGTGGACAAGAGTGAGCATGCATTTCCAGCATCCTCAAGAAAATCATTTCGTGGAAAAAATGCCGCTACATAGGGGACAAACGTGAGAATGCGTTGGAAGCATCCAAAATAAAATAATGTGGTGAGGAAATGCTGCCACCTGGTGTACAGAGGTGAGAATGCATTCACTGCTTCCACAACGATATATTTTTGGGGAAAATGTGGCCACTTGTTTCAGAAAGGAAAGAATGCATTGCCAGGATCCCTTATATAATCACCTCTGGGATCATGTTGCCAACTGGTGAACAAATGTGAGAATGCATTGCCAGCATTCCCCCCAAAAATTATTTGGCGGAAAACACTTTCACATCAGGGACAGGACTGGTCTGCATTGCCAAAATCCCCAATAAGATGATTTGTTGGACAAATGCTGCCACCAAGAATCTGAGCATGTGAATACATTGCCAGCATTCCCAAAATAAAAATTTGGGGGGCGGGGGGGGGGGAGGGAATGCTCCCAACTGTTGTACAAACGTGAGAATCTATTGCCAACAACACCAATAAAATCATTTTGTGGAAAAATATTGTCACAGTTGTTAGAGCATGAGAATTCATAGCAAATACTTCTAAAACAATAGTTTCTGGGGAAAATTTTGGCACCTATTTTACAAAAGTAAGAATGCAGTGCGAGCATCCCTAATAGAATTATTTGGGGGAAATATGCTGTAACCTGATGGAGAAACTTGTGAATGCATTCCCAGCAGCCCAAATAAAATAATTTCTGAGAAAAATGATGCCAACTGGTGTCCGAGCATGAGAATACATTCCCAGCATTCCTAAAATAATCATTTTTGGTGAAACAGCTGTCAACAATTGTACAAGCTTTAGAATGCATTGTGATCATCTTCAATAAAATAATTTGATGGAATAATGCTGCCACTGGTGGACAAACGTGAGAATGCATCCTGAGCATCCCCAGTAAAATCATTTGCTTGAGAAATGTGGCCAACTGGTGTTCGAGGATGAGAATGCATTCCCAGCATCCCCAAAATAATCCTTTTAGAGACAAATGCTCACAACTGTTGTACAAATATGAGAATTCATTTCCTACGTTCCCAATAAATTCATGTGGTGGATAAATGCTGCTACCTGGTGGACAAATGTAAGAAAGCATTGCCAGCATCTGTAATATAATCATTTGTGAGTTCATGCTGCTAACTAGTGACAAACCTGAGAATCCACTGCCAGTATTCACAATCAAGTCGTTTCGGGTAAATATGATGCCACCTAGTGGAAAATCTTGGGAATGCATTGCTAGCTTTCTCAGTAAAATCGCTGTGCGATCACACTGCCATCTTACGTTCAAACATTAGAAACCAATGCCAGCATCCCCAATAAAATTGTGTGGTTGAAAGATGATGCCTCCCAGCGGACAAGCGTAAGAATGCCTTGCCAGCATCCCCAATAAAATCATTTAAAAAAAATTCTGCCACTTGACGGACAAATGTGAGAATGTATTTTCAACATCCACAATAAAATATTTTGTTGGAAAAATGCAGCCACCTGTTTCGTAAATGTCAGAAGGCATTCCCAGCACCGCCAGCATAATCACCTGTGAGATCATGTTGCCAACTGGTGCACAAATGTAAGAATGCATTGCCAGCACCCCCAGTAAAATCTTTAGGTACAAAAATGCTGCCAACAGGTGTTCGAGCATGAAAATTCATCTTCAGCATCACCAAAACAATAATATGTGGGGAAAATCTTGCCACCGCTTGGGAAAAAGTGAGAATGCAACGCCAACATCCCCAATAAAATCATTTTGGGGGAAAATGCTGCCTCCTGATGGAAAGTCATGAGAATGCAGTGGCAGCATGCCCTATAAAATTATTTGATTAAAAATGCTGTCACCTGTGGATAAACATGAAAATACATTGCCAACATCCGCATAACATCATTTGTAAAAAACTACTGCGAACTCTTAGACAAGCATGAGAAAGTATTTCAGAATTACCAGTAAACCTATTTATTTTACAATGCTCCGACCTGGTGGACAAGGACGAGAATGCATTGCCAGTATCCCCAATAGAATAATTTGGTAGAAAAATACTGCTACCTCTTTTAGGGACCTGAGAATGCATTGCAAGCATCCTCAGTAAAATAATTTTGGGGGAAAGGCTGCCTCAGTGTGTTAGAGCATAGGAATCCATTGCCAGCATCCCCCCAAATTCTTTTTTTGGGGTAAAATGCTGCCTACTGTAAGACAAAGTGAGAATCCATTGCCAGCATCCCCTGTAAAATTACTTGATGAAAAAATGCTGCCATTGTGTACAAGGCTGAGAATGCATTTCAAGCTTCCTCCGCAAAAACATTTGATGAAAATACTGTGCATCATTGTTGACAAACGTGAGACAGCATTCCCTGAATGCCCAATAAAATCACTTAGTTTAAAACTGCTGCCACCTGGTGGTCAAACGTGAGAGAGCATTGATAGCATCCCCAATAAATCACCTTTTTGAAATATTCTGCCACCTGGTGGAAACCGCTAAGAATGCACTTACAGCATCCCTAATAAAATCATTTTAGGGAAAATGCTGCCAGGTGCTAGAAAAATTTATGAATGATTTGCCAGCATCCACAATGAAATCCTTAGTGAGGTCAGGCTACCATCTAGTGGACAAGGGTGAGAATGCATATTCTGGAATCACAATAAAGTCATTTGGGCAGAAAATTCTGCTACCCAATGTTCATGTGTGAGAATGCATAACAAATATCCACGAAAAAAAAAAAAATTACTTTAGGGGAACACTGCTGCCAATAGATGGACAAACGTGAGAATGCATTGCCATCATACCAAAATAATAATAATAATAATAATTAATAATAATAATAATAATAATAATAATAATAAATTTGTTGGAAAAATGCTGCCACCTAGTGTAATTCCTAGAATATATCCTAAGAAAACAGAAACATCAATCAGGATGAATATATGCACCCCTATGTTCAGAGCAGCACAATTTACAATAGCTAACATCTGGAAACAGCCCAAATGACCATCAGCAGATGAATGGATTAAAAAGATGTGGTACATTTACATCATGGAATATTATACAGCTGCAATAAAGAAGGGTCTCTTGCCCTTTGTGATAGCATGGATGACCTGGAGAATATCATGTTACATGAAATATTCCAGCCATAGTGAGACAAGTATCACATCATCTCATTTATTTGTGGAATCTAATGAACAAAATAAAGTGATAAAAAAAAAAAAAAAAGATCCAGAGACATTGAAACATGCAAAGGACAGACACTTGTGACAGAAGGAGGTTAATCAAAGAACATAAATGCATAGCCCATGGAAAAACATTCCTGTTGAGAAGTCCTATTGGGGCGTGAGCAGAAGAAGTGTCCAATGGTTTGCCACTTTCTGTAATGCTTTCAACAATAAAAATTAAATCCATTAAAAAATATGAAGGACCAAAGCCTAAACATGTCAGGTAACTTTCCCTAGCTACACAGGGAGCTAATCAAATTTTAGCACGGCACCACATATTTTTCCTCTAGTTCCTTTAAAATTCTGTTATGTATTTTTCAAGTACAAATAAGCTCTGAAGTAAATATCTGTATTGCATACCCTACCAACCCCATTAACCATAGTTACCATTATGCCATCACTGAAATAATAAAGACGATACGATATATACATAAATTTAGCATTAGGTAGTGATATCTTACAAATGAAATCACAAAGGTGTTTTACTGTTCTGTCCTCAAATATTTACTGCTTCTTTGTGTTTTTTGTCGACACTATAAATTTTCTACTGAACATTTTTATAGTGCTCTAATTTTCACCCAAAGATGGGATTAATTTTTTATGCTGGTGTCTGATTTTTTTTTTTACTCTGATCCAGAATCTCAGCATAGATAAGTATTTTAAATCTCCTCTATCTGTTTATCTCCATGATTTCTGTTTAATTTTCTATCTAGTGCTGGATTCAAACTATTCTCAGCCATGCAAACTCCCATAGGGCAATTTTGACTCATCTCTTTCCTGGCATTCGAAGGCCCTCCCTTTGCCTAGTTAGGTTACTATTTAATATTTATCAGGACAGGTATAAACATTTTCATACACCCACAGGCCACACTCTGTGGTAAAACCTGTAGTTTCCCATTGCACTGAGGACACTTTGACACCACAGGGCTTACACTGCCACACTCCACTAAGACACACTGAGTTGTAATGGAAGAGTGTGAACCTGGAAGTTTTGTGGCTTTACATAGAGATTGGAAGTGGATCCTTGGATGTGAAAGTGGATTCTGGGCAGTGAGAACATACATGTGACAGAGTAGAGTGTTACTAGTGAGAGGTCTGAAGCTGTCATCCTGTACTATGATCTGTGGTATAACTAGGGTTTTGCCGTAAAGGGTGGATGGTGGGAGCTATGCGGTATCACAGTCAAGAGTGAATGGCATGAGACCTAGTGGTCAGAATGGAGTGTGGGCAGTGGAAGCCCTGGGTTGTCACAGTAATGTGTGGTTACAGGGAGTCCTGGCATTGTCATGGTGGAGAGTTGGCAGTGGAAGGCCTTGGTTGTAACACTGGAATGTGTGTCCTGGAAGTACTGAAGGTGTCAAAGAATTGTTTGTGTAGTGTGACAGCTGGGGTTTCATAGTGGAAAGTGGCTATTGGGATGCCAGCATATTCACAGTGGGATGTGAGACGGGGGAGACCTACAGTGTCACAGTGGTGTGTGGGCAGTGGGAGTCCTAGAATGTGATAATTTATTGTGGGTAGTAGAGGCTCTGAATGTCACAGTAGAGTGTGGCCTATGGGAGTTCACGCATTGTGGCGGAGTAGTGAAGGCAGTTGGAGCCACAGCGGTGTGTTGGCACATTGGAGACTTGACAGTGGGGGCTTTAAGCTGGGACAGTGAAATGTGAGCATTGTGAGACCTGATGTATCCCAGTGGAGTGTGGGAATTGGAAGAGTTTGGGTATCATGATCGATAATGGAGTGTTGAAACTTTTTGGTGTTACCATGGAGTGTGGGCATTAGGAGGTATGAGTGTCACTGTGGAATAGGGGATTGAGTGCCATAGCATATAGAGTGTGGGTAGTGGTATTCAAGAGATTCACAATGAAAATGGGCTCTGGGAGACTTGTTCTTAGAGAGGCATGAGGGCATTGAGAGCCCTGGAGTATTACATTAGAGTATTGACATCAATAGCTATTGTGGGTCACAGTGGAGTGTGCCCAGTATGTCAAGTTGCATATGAGCAGAGGGGTTTCTGGTGCAGCAGAGTAGAGTGTAGGTAGTTGGAGCGCAAATGTTGTCACAATGGAGTGATGAGAGTGATAGACCTGAGGTGTTAAACTAGATTGTGGGCCTGGGTATTCTGGGACATCACAGTGAAGATAAAAAGTTGGAATTCTTGCCCTTCCCATTGCATTCTGGACAGTGGGAACCCTCAAGTGTCACATAGAGTGTAACTAGTTAAAGTACTGTTGGTGTCCCAGTGGAGTGTGTGCATTTGAATCCCTGCGGTGTGAAAGCTAAATGGTGGCAGTGGAGACCAGTGGCTCACAATGTGTGGGATTCTTTATGGCGTCATAGTGGATGCCATAGATGACTACATGAGGACACGATGTAGTTCTCAGACGTCAAAGCAGTGTATGGGCCTAAGAGCTGCTGGGTTTCAAGGTGGAGACTGGAAGTGGGAGTCCTTCAGTGTTACAGTAGAGTGTAAGGGGAAGTCCTAAATTTGCCTTAGTGGTGTGTGTCAGTGTGAACCCTGAGGTGTCAAAGTGTTCTCTTGGCATTGGGATACTAAAGGTTTCTCCATCGAGGGACACCAGGGATAAGTCTGAAGGTGTCACTGTGTAATGTGGGCTGTGGTAGTCCTTGAGTGTCACAGGTAGGGTGGGTAGTAATAGACCTCCAGGGAATTGAGTAGGAAATATGTTTTGGATCCAAGATATTCACAAATAAGGTTCTTGTTGTGACCCTAAACTTTTCACAGTGGAGGGAGGACAGTGTGCGACCTTGGGTTTAACAGTTGTGTGTTCAATTTAAGCAATTAGGGATGTTCCATTTGAGAATGGGAAGTGGGATCCCTGAAGAGTCAAAGGGGATTGTGAGCAGTGGGAGACTTAATGTGTCACAACGGTGTATGGCAAAGGGCTACCTCGAGTGTCACAATGTAATATAGGCTCTGATTGCTCATCAGGGTAACAGTAAAGAGTGGACATCGTGAGCTTAGTGTGTTACAGTAGAATTTTCACTGTGGAAGATATCATGGTAAATAATGACCAGTTTTAAGTTTCAGGTGTTACTCTGGGTTGTGGGCAATGAGATACCTCAGGTATCACAGCGGTATGTGGCCTGTGAGATCCCATTGGTGTAAGAGTGGATTGTGGGCTTTACTAGCTCTGGAGTGTTAGAGGGAATTGTTAGCTATGAAAGCCCTGAGTTATAACAGTAGGTAATGGGCAGTTGGAACCTTTGGGTGTTACTGTGAAATGTGAGCTTTGGGAGGCAGGGGGTCTCACAGTACTTTGTGCATATTGGGAGCCCAAGCATGTCACAGTATAACGTGGTTAGTGGGAGCCCAGGTGTTCAAATAAAATGCTCATGGTGGGAGATTTCAAAGATGGCTGCAACGTAACAAGAGGATGAGTTCCCTTGCCTCTAGCCACGAACTGTATTTACAGTCATATGCTGCCTAGTCACCTTGAAAACAATAATAACTATAGCTGGTTGGACATACTTCAAATAAGGAGCACCAAAGAAACATTATAGAGACTGGTAAGAGAGGGGGAGGCATGGGGAAGAGGGAATCACCCCTGAACCGCATGCTTGGATGTGAGGCCTGAGGGTTAGAGGCTACAGGGCACAGTCCCCTTGGTCGTGTGGACTGATCTCCACCAATAGGGATCGCAAACCTTAAGTGGTGGAGAAGGGAAGGGGAGCCCACACATTCCTGGCAGAGAAAGCCAGGTGAGCAGTCTTCTTTTGAGGTGGGGTCCACACCTTCCCAGTGAAAGAATTCACCTAATGGTTGCAGCCTGCGCATGAGAGTTTCACTCAGGCTCTGACTGCAGGAAAGTTTATCCTGCAGTGTGGGGCTTCAGAATAGAAAGAAGCCTGTAGGCTGCACCCAGCAGTGACCTAAAAGGGCCCTCTGCTTTCTGGTAAGACATTCTTTCTGGTAAGAATCAGAGGACAGGGTAGGGACTGAGAAGCTGGCTGTGGAGCAGAGACTAACTCCTGCAGAGTGAGCGCCTGACAGCGACACCTCTAAGGGGAGAGATATCCTGAGCTACACTAGCCACCCTGCACCCTAAAGACTCTACAGAAGACTGGAGTAATACCAGGCAACTACAAGGTTGCAAAATAGCTGACAAGAGGAGGTGGTCCATGGAGAGCCTCAGATCAACCATCTACCTAAGGACACCAGAGCCAAACCTAGACAGCTCCTCCCATTGGTTGATACACAAGTACCTCCCAGGAGAACTTAAATCAGCCCACAAAACAGTGACCCTCAGGCAACATAAGCTGCCCAGAAGAAACTCACCTGATTGACTCCCTTTTATTTTCTTCTTTTTTTTTTTTTTGTTTGGTTTGGTTTGGTTTTGGTTTTGGTTTTGGTTTTTTTGGGTTTTTTTTTGGTTTTGGGGTTTTTTGTTGTTTTTTTGTTTGTAGGTTTTTCTTTCTTTTTTCTTTTTTCCTTAAGAAGAAGAGAAAGGGGAGAAAATTTGTTTTTTCTTCTCTTTTAAATTTTATATTTATTTTTTTTAATTTTTTTAAACATTTTTTTAAACAAAAGTTGTTTCCCTTTTTTATAAAAGAATTTTGTCTTGCTTAGCTTGTTTTTAGTTTTGTTATGGTTATTTGCTTTGTTTTGTTTTATCCTTGCTTCTGCTATCAAGATTTTCTTGATATCCCTGCTTAGTGACTGGGACTTTATCATTATAGCCAAGTTTACTGCTTTCCTCTATAGGTTCCCCTAAATCTCTTACTGGACTCCCTCCCTGCCTGGGCTTTATCTCTCTCTCTCCTCTCGATCCATTGGCATAACTTTTTTTCTTTTTCTTTTTTTTCCTACTTTTCTTTCATTCTTTTGTTATTCTCCCTTCTGTCTTCCTGTCTTTTTGTTCGATTGTTAGTTTCTCTTATTCTCTTTATTGTATTTTTGTTTTCTCATTTTCAACTATTAACCTATTCCTATTCTCTCCCTTATTTTTTTGCTGTCCCTTCTTTCAGAGCCGTTTCTCTGCTTCTGTTATCTCCCAGTAGCTTCTCTATTTTTTACATTTTAGTTTATTATTATTTTCTAAATTTTCACCACTATTAACAACAATATACATCTCTCTCTATCTAAGCGTTACTTTTCTTTCTCTCTTTCTTTTTTTAAGCGTGTGTGTGTGTGTGTGTGTGTGTGTGTGTGTGTGTGTGTGTTCTCCCTTCACTCTCCCAGTTCTACTTTCATGTGGGTAGTTTTCATTGTGACTGTCAAGATATTTTGTAAGATACTCCTCGTTTCCTGGAAGTTTAGTTGTGTATTGTCCTGCCTTGCCCACACCGGTACAACAGCCTACAGGACGAGGTAGGGGCTGAGACACAGTTAGCCAACCTGAGAGGAGGGTCCTCCCAAGGACTGATCAATGACAATCTAGATCCAACCACAACAGGAAGACATAAAGAAACCACAAAAGGGACACCCACAAGAGTGACACGCCTAGAGCAAAGAGCTCAGAAGTATAAGGAAAACACACCTCTGGGCTCCATTGGACCCCCAAGGCAAAATCCCATCCCACAAGACTGGGAGACGGCAAATATATCTAATATATAGATACAAACACTAAGACCTACCAAAATGGGGAGACAAAGAAACAACCCCCAAATTAAAGAAAAGGAAAAATTGCCTGGACCAAGGTGCAAGGGTGCCAGATCCTCCCAAAGCTGGTTTTATGCCTCTTTGTTACTTTATACATTTTTGATTATTGGATGGCTGACTGTCCACCTTTCTGGATACCAAGAGCCAAACCTAGACAGGTCCTGATATTGGCTGACACAAAGTACCTCACAGAAGACCCCAAATCACCAAACAAAACAGTGAGCCTAGGACAACAAAAGCTGCCCAAACAAAGCTCACTTGGCTGGCTTTTATTTTTAATTAATTTTTAATTTTTTAAAAAATATATCTTTATTGTTGAAAGTATTATAGATGTTCCCTTTCCCCTCCATTGATCCCCTCCACACAGCATCTGCCCAAACTTACCAGGCCTTCTTCACGCTATTGTCAATGTCCATGGGTTATGCATATATGCCTAAAGTTCTTTTATTGACTTCCCACCCTGACTTCCTTCTGAAATTAATCTGTCTGTTCCGTGATTCTATGTCTCTGTATCATTTCATTTTGTTGATTAGTTTAATTTGTTCATTAGATTTGACATATGAGTGCCATCATGAGAAAATTATTTTTCTCTGACTGTCTTACTTAACTTAGCATAATACCCTCCAGTTTATTCCATGCTGTTTCAAAAGATAAGAGATCCTTCTTTTTGACAGCCACAAAAAAACAAACAAACAAACAAAAAAGGAACATTCCACAGATCTAGAACAAACACTACAAAAATTTATATGGGAACCCACATAGCCACAATGATCTTGAAAAAGGAGAACAAAGTTGAAGGGATTAGAATATGAATACCAAGTCATCCTACAAAGCCACTGTAGTCAAAAGAGCCTAGTACTGGCACAAGACCAGGCATATAGATTAATGGAAAAGAACAAAGAATCCTGAAATTGACTCATGCCATTATGTTCAATTAATATTTGGCAAAGGAGGAAAGAGCATACAATAAATAAAAGGCCGTCTCTTCAAGAAATGTTGTTTGAAAAAATGGACTGATACATGCAAAAAAAAAAAAAAAAAAAAGAAAGAAACTAGTCCACCAACTTACTCCACACCCAAGAATAAATTTAAAAATTGATAAAGACTAAAATATAGGTCAAGAAACCATAAAAATCCTGGAACAAAATATAGGCAGTAAAGTCACAGGCATCTCACGTAGTGGAATTTTCACCTATAAATTTCCTAGTACAATGGGAAAAAAAGGAGAAAAAAAAAACAAATTGGAGTACATCAAACTAAAAAGCTTCTGCACAGTGAAATAAATCATCCTCAAAATACAAAGGGACCTAACAGTATGGGAGAAGATATTTGCCAAGGATACATCTGATAAGAATGAATTTCCAAAATATACAAAGAACTAACCAGAACTCAACAAGAGTAGGCCAAACAATCCAGCTTAAAAACTGGACCTGAGTAGACACCTCTCCAAAGAGAACATACAGATAGCCAAGAGATATATGAAAAAATTCTCAACATTGCTAATCATTAGAGAGATGCAAATGAAAACCACAATGTGGTATCACTTCACTCCTGTCAAAATGGTTACCATCAACAAATCAAAAAAGACAAGTGCTGGCAAGGATGTGGAGAAAGGGGTTCCCTACCACTGCAGTTGGTAATGCAGCTGGGTTCAGCCACTGTGGTAAACAGTATGGAGGTTCTTCAAGAAATTAAATAGGCCCAGCTGGGCGTGGCTCAGGGGTTGAGGGTGGGCTTAGGATCCTGGCAATCAGGGTTTGATTCCCAGTTGGGGCGCATGACCGGGTTGTGGGCTCAGTCCCCAGTCTGCAAATGCAGGAAGTAGCCAATCAATGACTCTCTCATCATTGATGTTTCTATCTCTCTCTCTCCCTCTCCTTTTCTTGCTCTGAAATCAATAAAGATATATTTTTAAAAATTAAAAATGGAACTGCCTTTTGCCCCAGGGATCCCACTTCTAGGAATATAGCCCAAGACTTCCTAAACAGCGATCAGAAAGAATAAATACACCTTTGTATACATAGCATCACTATTTATAGTAGCTAAGATCTGGAAACAGCCCAAGTGCCCATTAGTAGGTGAGTGAATAAATAGCTGTCGGACATTAACACCAAGGAATACTGCAGCTGTAAAACAGAAGAATCTCTTACCCTTTGTGAGAGTATGGAAGGACCTGGAGAATATGATTCGTGAGGTAAGCCTGTAAGCAAAGGACAAATATCACATGATCTCACTTATATGTAGAATCTAACGGAGGGGGGAAAAATTGAAAAACAAGATAGGACCAAAAACATGAAAGCATGAAACAAATTGACAGGTCTCAGAGGGAAGGTGGGAAGGAGGATGGGAAGAGATTATTCAAAGAACTTGTAGGCATATATGAACAGCCCAGGGATACAGATAATAGACAGGGGGGTGGGAGATGGATGGAGGGGGGCAAAGTGGGGTAAGTGGGGTACCTCTGTAATAGTCTCAACCATAAGATCAATTTTTAAAATATATGTGCAGTGGGTGACCTGAAGGCGTCAGAGAGGAATGACATTGAGAGCCCCAAATCACATTTGAGTTGGACAGTAAGAGCTGTTAGGGGACACAGAAGATTTTGGCAGAGTATGTGCCCTAGGGTGCCAAAGTGGATTTGAGCAGTGGGAATTTTGTGTTGTCACACTAGAGCATAGCTCATGGTACTCTGGAAGGTGTCGGAGTGGAGAGTGTGCTGTGGTGTTTCTTTGATGCCAAAGTAAAGTTGGAGAGTGGAAACCCTGGGATGTCATGGTGGAATGTGGGTGGTGGAAGTCCTAGGAAGGAACAGTGAAGTTGGGCAAGGTTTGCCTTGTGGTACCACAGTGCAAGTGTTGGTGATGCAAAACCTAGAGTATCATGGTTGATTGTGGGTGATGGGAACATTTGGCTGTCAAAGTGGATTGTAGGCTTTGGGAGCCCTGGGTGGCCAGGGTGTGTTTTCAGTTGTCACAGATGAGTGTGGGACTTGGGAGCCCTCGTTTAATCAGAGAAGGAAGTGGGCAGGTAGAGGTAAGTTCACATTGAGTGTTCTGCATGGAAGCCTAAATGTATTACAGTGGATTGAGGACACTGTGAGCCCTTGGGTTTAATAGTGGTGGGTTAATCTCAGGGTATTGAAATGTCACACTGGAGATTGGGCAATAGAAGCCTAGTGGTGTCAAAGAGGATTTTGTGTAGTAGGAGCCCTAGGGTGTCCCAGTGAAGAGTGTGCAGTGATCTATGTCAGTTATTACAGGGTAATGTGGGCTGTGGAAGCCGTGTGTTGTCATTATGGAGTGTGGACAGGGAGCACACTAGATTGCCACAGTGGAGTGCTTTCAGTTGGAACCCAACAGGGATCATAGGGCAAAGAGTGCAGTGGGAGCCAATAGGATTACAAATAAGTGTCATGCATGGGAGCCCTGAACATTTCACAACAGAGTGAAAACAGCGAGAGCCCTTGGGTTTAACGGTAGTGTGTTCACATTAGTAGATTTGGGTTGTAACAAGTGAGAATGTGCAGTGGGAGTCTGGCAAGGGAGGGGTAAAGGAGATTTTTGGCAGAGGGAGCACTGTGGTGTCACAAAGAAAGAGTGGGCAATGGAATATCTTGGGTGTCAAAGTGTAATTTGGGCTTTGAGAACTGAGCAGTGTAACAGTAAAGTGTGGGCATTGGGAATTTTGACGTGTTACAGTAGAATATTATTACCTGCGGAAGCCCAGGACATCACAGCAGATATGGGCAGCTGGTACTTTTGGTTGTTACAGGTGAGTGTGAACATTTTAACTGAGGAGTTTGACAGTGGAATGTGGCATTGAGATTGCTACATGGCACAGTAAAATGAAGCTAGTGGGATCCAAGGGATTCACACTTGAATGTGGGCACTGGATACCTGAAGGTATCAGTGCATCTTGATGACACTGAGAGTACTGTGGTATCATATTAAAGTATGGGACTTAAGACCTATTGGGGTTGACAGTGGAGTGTGGGCAGTATTTCCCTAAGGTGTCAAAGTGGATTTGGGCTGTTGGATTTCCAGTGTGTGACAATACAGGATAGATAGTACAAGTCTGAAAGGCAACACAGGGGAGTGATGAGAGTGGTAGTGCTTAGGTGAGAAAGTAGAGTTTTGCCTGGGAACTCTGGGGTGTCACAGTGGAGACTGGCAATGCGACTCCTTTGGTCTCTAAGTGGATACAGGACAGTGGGTATCCATGGGTGTTACAGTAGAGTGTAAGGTATGGGAGTCCTGAATGTGTGTCAGCGGTATGTCTCAGTGTGAGCCCTGGTGTTCTGAAGTGAACTAGGGCACATACCGGCCACACACCACTGTGACCCACAATGGCTATTGATGCCAGCACTCTAATGTTATAATACTCCAGGGCTATCAATGTCCTTGTGCCTGTCTAAGAGCTTTGGGTCTCCCAGAGTCCATATTCTATTGTGAATCTCGTGGATACCACTACCCACACTCTACGTACTAGGACACTCACTCTCATATTCCACAATGGCACTCACACCTTCTAATGACTACAGTCCACGGGAACACCAAAAAGTTCCAACTTCCCATTACCTACCATGACACCCAATTCCCACACTCCACTGTGATACATCAAGTCTCACAATGCTCGCATTCCACTGTCCAAGCTTAGGGCCCCTAATTTCAAACCTCCACTGTGCCAAAGGGGATGCCTACTGCCAACAACACACCACTGTAACACTAGAGGGCTCCAACTGCCCTCTCTACTCTGTCACAATGCCTGAGCCTCCATAGGCCACACACTACTGTGACACTCAGAGCTTCTACTGCCCACAATAAATTGTCCCATTCTAGGGCTCCCACTTCCCACACACCACTGTCGCACCCTAGGTCTCCCTCGTCTCACACCCCACGGTGAATATGCTGGCATCCCAATACCCACCTTCCACTGTGAAACCCCAGCTGTCACACTATAGAAACAATTCTTTGACACTTTCAGGGCTTCCAGGACACATTCCAGCGTGACAGCCAACGTCTCCCACTGCCAACACTCAACTATGACAATGACAGGACTCCCTGTAACCACACGTTACTGCCCACACTCCATTCTGACAACACCAGGTCTCACACCATCTATTCTTGACTGTGATACCACATTTCTCTTACCATCCACTTTTGACTTTGAAACCCTAGTTATACCTCAGGCCATATTTCAGTGGGACAGAGTCAAACCTCTTACTGATAACACTTCTGTGACACATGTGTGTTCCCACTGTCCAGAATCCACTTTGACACCCAAGCATTCCACTTCCAATTTCCACTGTAACACCACAAAACTCCTAGGCGCTCACCCTACACTGAAACCTCAGGGTGAAAACTGTCCTCATTTCACTTTCACACCATAAGCAATCCCACTCTGAAAACATGTTTTTGAAACTTTGGGATCCTACAGCACATGTTGCCCTCTGTCTCCTAGGGCTCCCATAGCTCTTCACCCACAGTGACACCTTCCTTATTTCCACTACATACACTCTGATGTGACACACCAGAAATCCCACTGACCAAATCTACTTTGATAACCTAGGGCCCCCAGTACACACATTCCACTATGATACCCCATTCCTCCCTATGACCACTTCATTGTGGGGGCAGACACCTCAAAAGCCACTGTGCTCCTTTTTCCTTCTGATGGAGAAGTGATGTTAGGGGATAGAGAGTTCACGCCAAGAAAGTCTGTTGTAACGATCTTCTCCATTTTCTAGCCCATTCATGTCCACCATCCAGTGAGCAGGCTCAGGGCTGTTTTTCAACCACCCAAAACTGTCAGCCATGATCAGTGACAAAGATGAAACAATGCTTAGCCACAATATCAGTTTCGAGGTCAGCCTGCACAGACCACAGGTTGGGAGGAAGGGAGCTTGTGAAAATAATCTATCCCTTCACACAGGAAAAGGCAAGTGTCCTGAAGTAAAATGTAATCTCCCATATATACTTTGCTTCTGCAGATGAAGGAATTCAGGCATGCCAGTAATGGTTTCAAGATTATGCTGTTCTTTCACAGCAAACTCTACTTCCACAAAATACTGATTCTGATGGAATATCTTGTTACCATTACAGGTAAGAATAGGCTCCCCACATGTGCAGCAGCAGAATGTGCATAGAAGTTGAAGTGTGATGAGTTGCTGTCCACATACTCCTCTTGCTGTAGGATGAGGCCATCCCATTCCACTACCACTCAGAGGTAACCAGCATTATGGCCGATAGCCACAGGCACCAAAACAACAACCTTAACTTCTCCAACTTGTTATCTGACCACAATGTGTCAGCTTCTGGCAGGATTACTTAGTGGGGCCTTGCTGGCATTGCTGTAAGAGAGCTCGATGTGTTCCCCTGCTTCTTGAGTTTGTAATTAGATCCCTGCCCTCTACTGAATATCCCTGTTTTCCCTACCAGGTATCAGTAAGCACAAGTGACCCTATCCCCTCAAGTACTTTGTGAGAAGTTTGGCACCAATAGAGGAAGAACAGGTGAGGAGAAGCCAGGTGGGCACTCGCCCCCGGGTAGCCAGGTAGCTAGGACATTGTTTTCTCACATGAACACACTGAAGCTGGGAGGAATACAGCCTGTGACACTAGATTATCAGGGCATCGGGATGAGACAGGAAGTCTGGATCACTGCAATGGGAATCATATTCAGATGAGGGAGGCTGAGGGAGTGTGCATGTCCACAGTCACGCAGAATCAAAGCAGACTCATTGACCCACTCCTCTGAACTCGTGCTCCATGCCACCCATCTCACCCTTAGGCCTGTCTAATATTCCTTAAATGAAGGCTCCCATGATGTTCTTCCTACAGCCCTTTCCACAATTGTCTGGGGGTCTTCTTGCAAAAGCTGAGGGTGTTGTGCCACCACTTCCCTCTGTGGATCATCACAACCATCATAGAATCCCTTAAGCATCTCCTTCTTCCTCTCTGGGCCACCCTGAGAACACAGCCCATTATAAAGGGGTTGTTGTAGCACATGTTGAGCAAAGGGCTGAAGGAATTTTAAGAGATCCCAACTGAGGCAGTGATTCACTTTCCTGGTTAGGGCCTCAAACGATTATTCAATATGCTTTAGTAATGCTCAGAAAAAATGATATGAGGGTTTTTGTGTTCACGGGACCTTCCACAGTGTGAGATAAGTAGGAGGGGTCATCCATTTTACTTCAAAGAAGAGTAGTGCACATGAGACATTTTTGCAAATAAAAATGTGTTTCCAAGGAAACACTGTTTTCCTGCAAAGGAAATGGGTGCATAATGTTCCTGTGGCAAGGCATTCAGACAGGGAGGCATCCAGAACATGGAATGAAATGGAAAGATAAAGCCAGAGAATCAACTGTGTTTGTCTGTGTATTGTTTGTTCCTTTGAAAACAAATCAAGAGCTTAAACTGAGTCTGTCTTTGTGTTGCTTGTGCATTAGTTTGGGCTTTACAATTGGATGCCTGGTAATGACCAGTCCCTGTGATGGCAGGGCCTGGACATTTGCACAAGTGGGTAAGTTATACTTTGGGATTATATCAGAGTCCAGAATTCTTCCTGTGTGGTGGAGGATGGGGAGGAAGATGAAATAAGAGAAAGTCCATTAAATTGGATCTTAACATTTTACCTAGGGAAATAAGGTAGTTCAAGGAAAGGTCCTTGGGAGAAAGGGCCTAAGTGTTTAGTATTCTACCCTAAAGGATGATGAATTTGCAAGTATTCTTCCTGAAGTGAGTCAGCTCACACATTGAGAGCGGGCAACCAAGTGGGAGATTGGATGTTCATTTCACAGTTGAACAAAATGCCCCTTCTAGAAGTATACGAGCACAGTATATTTTGAAGAGAGAATAACATGTAGCAAGTGGGGATATAAGGCACATATAGGGACTGTGGGGAAGAGAGCCAAGGCATGTGGAAAGGAAGTCAGGATATTAGGGTCATTTGAGGAAGAATCCCCTTCTGGAAGGATAAATCACCAGGGGGACAATAAGAAGCAGAGAGCACAATAGCCCTCACACACAACACACACACACACACACACACACACACACACACACACACACACAGGCTCAGGCTCAGGCACAGGCATGTATAAATAGTTGTGTTGGGAAATCTCTGAACCATATTATCCACAGTCAGTATGTCTTTCCCAATTGAGGTAAACATTTGGGGCTCTTCACTTTTTTTCAAAATTCTCAGGGGAGGGTTTTTTTCCATTGTTTTTCAGGGAGAGTGGAAGGGAGAAAGTGATAGGAAGAATGACAGAGAAACACTGATGTGCAAGTGACACAGATTTGCTGCCTGCTCCATGCACTCAAACCAGGGCCAGGGATCCAGCCAGCCCCTGAGGTATGTACCTTGACCCCTCAGTCTGTGGGCTGACACCCTAAACACTGAGCAAAACTGGATGAAATGCTCCACTTTCTTCAAATAACAGCAGAACATATAAGAAGCTTTTTCAGATAAAAATCTGTTTTCAAGCAAACATTGCTTACCTAACAGAAAATAGGTGAAGAATGACCCTCTAAGAAGGCATTCAGACATGGAGACATACAGAGCATGGGATCAATATGAAAAGATAAATAAAGAGCATCAAATGTGGGTGTTTGTCTGTTGTTTTTGCTTTGGTTTGGGGTGAGCCAATGAAGTCTTTTCAATTGGCTTTGCCGGAATTTCCAGCCCCTGTGAGAGTTGGGCTGTACAGTTCCAGAACTGGTTAAGTTCAGTTTTAAACACCTGTACTTCTGGGGCCCACACACTACTGTGACATCCCAAGTCTCCCACTGTCCTCTACTGTGGCACAAAAGGACTCACACTGCACACATTCCATGTTGACACCCCTTGGCATTACTGCCTACATTGCACTGTTACTCCTTAGGGCTTCCATTGCCAACAGTCCTTTTGACACCTTTACTGGACATTGACACCTCCACGGCTCCCAATGCACTGGTAAAAGTAGTGCTCCCACTGCCCTCAGTCCACTGTGACACTTCAGCGCTCTCAGGTTCCTCTACCATTCTGAAACTCCATAGCTCCCAGTCCTCAAACTGCATGGTGACATGTGAGTAATACTGAAAGAAACATATAGGAGCTCACAAGTGCTTCGGTGTTTGTGTTGCTTGTAGCAGGGTTTCCAATAGTAGTGAGCCAAAAACTTCCCAAAGTCCTAGGGAATCAACAGCTCATCGAATTTCACCTGTGTGGTCAAGATTCAGGCCTATGAATGTGTACGTGAGTGTCCCAGAGTTCTTCAAATTTTGTTTCTTTCTTAAAGGGTATTATTTGTGTGAAGGAGGGAAGAACAGACTGACCACACATTACAAGTCTTGTACTTTGGCCAAGTGACAGGCACTGTTTACAGTCCTGGAGACCTAGGGCCTGACAGGAGCTCCCGACTCTTTAGTTCCCATTCCCTTTGGCCCATCTCCACAGCATAAATGAAAATAGTTATACCATTGTTCAGGTGTCTGTTGGAAAAAGTTTCCACCGTTGCTTGACAAAAGATATACTTTGCTGTTTCGGGATTTCCTCTACACATAAACATCCATTAGCAAATTTTGACATCTAATGCCCTGCTGCCAAATGCACTTCCTTAATGATGCCCCCCCCCATTCCTTGTCTTCCTTCTCATATCATTTCTCCTGACTGCCTAGTCCCTGAAGCACCCCATTCTCCTCACCTGTCACAAACCAATCGTCTTCTACCACCTCCTCCTGCCTCTCCACATCTAGATCTGGGAAGATCTCCTTCACTGCCAAAAACATGTCACGTCCAGCCACCACCTGGACCTACTGCATGAGGCTCTCCCCCTGTAGGAGAAACTGCTTTTGTGCCACCAACCCCACATCCTGTCCCTTTTTCTCCTTCTCCCATTGCTCCTCACAATCTGTCCACTGATGCACCCCACTCTGGTCATCCTGCACAAGCTTCTCTTCAGCCAGCACCTCCTCCTTCCCATGCAACTCAAGATGTGGCCATATCTCCTCACCTACAGCCAATCCCTGATCCCCAGCATCAAAGACCACCACCTGCATGAGGTCCTTCATCCCCATCCCCAGCTCTACTCTCTGTAAAGCCTCTGTCCTTACCTCCTGGGCATCATCACCTTTCTGCCCCAACCTGAACATAAAATCATCCTGTGCCATCCCACTTGCCCCGTCCTGTGGGGAGTAAAATGCCCCTTGTGTGGTGGATCCTTAGCACCTGAAGTGACTCTTGTGGTATTTAGAGGAACCAAGAGCCCTGATGAGGTTGGGTGTCTCTAACACAGTCTGCCTTGCTACAGGGCCTGGCTCTGAGCCAGGTGTGTCAAGAAGCAGGTGGTGCAAGCACGGGGACCGCCACGCCTGTGGAGTCCACTGTGCATGTGCCCTTCATCCGGATACGGGTCCTTGCTGTGGTAAGTATGGTCACACTGGTCCTAGCACAGGGGCTTGTGAGGTTTGCACCAGGTTCCAAAGTTGCTGCTGGCCATGCTCTTAGTGCCACTTAGCTGGTGAGCTCTGGAAACATCTGTTCCAATCAGTGAGATGACATTGGGCATCACCCTACATAGCCCTGCCCCCACTAGGTGCACCAGGGTATGGGCTTTGCACCTGGAGCTAAACATTCCTGAGGAATTCTATATTTTGTCTTTGAATCTGTGGCTTCCCTGGGGTTTGATGCCTGCTGGGTTCCTAATCACATTTCCCACTTCAGAATCCATTTTCTGTACCAATTTCCCACTGACTCACAGTGAACCCTGATAAAATCCACAGGGACAAACACCTCGGCCATAGAGGCTATCCTGGAATATGAGATATCTGAGAATGAAGCTACAGGCAAAGGGACGGCCTATGGCTGGAGGTGACTATAGCCTCCATTCTGGCAGAGTTGAATGCTCAAGATAACAATGGCCAAGAAATGGTCTCATTCTGACTGTCTTTAGATCAGTCATTTTCCACATGTTTCCCATAGTTTGTGTTTTCTCTCTCCTTCCCTCATTCAAACTCTCTCTCCCATCAATACTTTGGGTTTTGTTGACCACTAGCTAGGATGATGATATTGCTTAAGGATTATTTGGTTGCACAAAAAGGACTTGGTCTGAAAGAACCCAGTAAATAAACAATAGGGTTCACAGGATGCCATCTCTGTTTTTTAAATACATTTCATTATTGACTTGGAATAGATGAAGGGAAAGGGAGAGAGCATGATAGAAACATCAATGATGAGTCATTGACTGTCTACCTCCTGTACCGACACCCTCTGGGGATCAAGCCAGGCATGTACCCTGACTGGAAATTGAACCACAATCTCCTGGATCATATGTTAGATGCTCAACCACTGAATCAAGTCCAGCCAGGCCACAGGAGCTCACTTCAATGTAAGGAAATGTAAAAGTGTCACAAGTGGGCAAGTTATACTGGCTGAACAACATGGTTCAGAGATTGTCCAACAGAACTTCAACTGCATGCCTCTACCAATTTGTATGTGTGTACGTGTGTCTGTAGGTGTGGTTGTTGTGTGTGAGGGCTGTGGCATTCTCTCTTTCTTATTTTCCTCTTGGCCACGTACCCTTCCGGGAGGAACTTCTTCCCCAAATGTGCATACTATCTTGGCTCCCTTCCCATATGCTTTAGCTCCCTTCACCGCAGCATTTTTTCACCAAATGATTTTATTTGGGATGCTTGAACTGCATTCGCTCGCTTGTCCAACTGGTGGAAGCACTTTGTTCACAAATGACTTACATTGGAGATGCTGGCTATCCACTGTCATTTTCAAACAGCAGCCGGCAGCATTCTTTACCAATGATATTATTGGAGATGATGACAAAGCATTTTCATGATTGTCCACCAGGTGGCAGAATTTTACCACCATATCATATTACTGGGGATGCAGGCAATGCATTCTCATCTCTGTCCACAGCAAGGCAGCATGATCTCATAAGTGATTTATTGCTGATGCTGGCAATGCATCCCCACAAATGTCCCTGAGGTGGCAGCATTTTCCCCAAGTTTTTATTGGGATTCTCGGTGATGCATTCTCACAATTGTCCACCAGAGGGCACCATGATCTCCCCAGTGATTTTACTGGGACTGTTGGCAAAGCATTTTCACATTAGTCCACCTTGTGCCCCGCATTTCCTGCAAATGATATTATTTTGGATGTTAGTAAAGCAATCTCAGGTTTGTAAAAATGGTGGCAGCATTTTTCCACCAAATGATTCTATTCGGGATGCTGGCAATGCTTTCTCACATTTGTCCACCAGGTGGAAGCCCTTTTCCCCCAAATAGTTTTATTTTGGATGTTGGCAAAGCATTCTCAGTTTGGTAAAAAAGGTGGCAGCAGTTTTTCCACCAAATGATTGCTTTAGGATGCTGGCAATGCACCTTATGTTTTCCACAAGATGCCAGAATGATCTCACAAGTGATTTATTGGGAATGCTGACAATGCATTCTCACGCTATTCCAATACATGGCAGTTTTCCTTAAAAATGATGTTTTTGAGAATGCTGGCAATGCATTTCACGCTTGTTCATCAGCTCGCTGTTTTTTCATACACCACATGACTTTATTTGACATGCTAGCAACCCATTCTACCACTTGTCTATCAAGTAAGAGCAAAATCTCACAAGTCACTTTCTTGGAAATGCTGCAATGCTTTCTCACATTTGTACAGCAGGTGTCAGAATTTTTTAGAACACTGATGTTTTTTGAGGATATTGACCCTACATTCTCACTCTCCTCCCCAACACTGCAGCGTTCTTTCACCAAATGATTCTATTGGGAATGCTGGGAATGGATTCTAATGCCTGTCCATGATGTGGCAGCAACTTTGCACCAAATAATTACTTTGGGGCTGCTAACAATGCTCTCACATTGGTCCACCAGGTGGCTTCAATTTTTTATCAAGTGAATTTACTGGCGATGCTGGCAAAGCATTCCTCCTCTTGAACACAGTCACTACATGAACTTTATGTCCCCATTTGCCAAAGTGGTTCAGAATTTTGGGCCTAAGAGGCTGATTTTCTCAGCGAAATACAGTGCAGTCATACTTCTAGGGAGGGTATTTGGTTCAACAGTGAAATGATCCTAACGTCTCCCTACCTGATTGCCTGCAGACAATGTGTGAGCTGACTCCCTATAGCAAGGGTCCTTGCAAATCCATCATCCTTTAGAACCTAGCACTGGAAATTGAGGCCCCTTCTCACAAGGCCTTCCCTTAAACTACTTTACCTCCCAAGGTAACAAGGTAAACACAGTTTACTGGACTTTCCCATATTTCTGCCTCCTCCGCAGCCTCCAGCACACAGGAACAATACTGGCTTCTGATAGCACACCAAAGCATAAATTACCCACTTCTGCAATTGTAAAGGCCAAGCATTCACAGGGACTGGTAAACAGAGAAAGCCAGTTGTAAAGCCCAAACCAAAGCCCAAACAACACATAGACACAGCTGATGTTCTTGCTTTATCTTTCAATTTCAGTATATGCTCTGGCTGTCTCCATGCCTGAATGCCTGTCCACAGGAACATTCTGCACTGATTTCCTATGCAGGAAAGCAATGTTTGCTTGAAAACACATTTTTATCTGAAAAAGATTCTCATGTGCACTACTTATATTGGAAGGTGTCTCCTATATTTCTCACACTATCGGAGGTCCTCTGAAAACGACAAATCTGGTATCGTCTCATCTGAGGATTACTAAAGAGTATTAAATAATCATTTGAGGCCCAAACCTGTCACAATTGGAATCTCTTAAGTTTCATGCATTCAACATTTCCAACCACAGCCTCCCTATAATGGGCAGTGTTCCCTGGAAGGCCAGGGTATATGTAGGAGACAGTAAAGGAAATATGTGATGATCAATAGAGGGAAGTGGTGGCACAGTAGCCTTTGCACGAGGAAGACCCCCAGACAATTGTGGTAAGGACTGTAGGAAGAACACCATGGGACCCTCTATTTAAGGAATGCTAGGCAGTCCTGAGGATTAGGTTAGTGGCCTGGAATGTGAGCTCAGAGAAGTAGGTAAATGAATTTGCAATGATTCTGAATGACACTGGACACACACACACACTCCCTCATCCTCCTTAAGCCTCCCTGAGTGAGCATGATTGGCACTGCAGTACTCCAGACTTCCTGTCTCATCCTGATGCCCTGATGACCTAGAATACAGGCTGTATCCCTCCCAGCACTGTTGGGAGCTGGTGACATGCCTGGACATGGTACACGTCACCTGAGGGTCTGGAGTCAAGGACTCGGCCCTCCCCACAGGTTCCCATGAGGAGCCGAGATAAAGAAATTACCAAGGTTTGGGCTCACACAGGAGACAGGGTGTTTACTATGAAACAGAGTTTATGCAGCAGAAATTGCCTTGAGGAACTACTTTGTATTGCAGTCACTTCATTATCTAGTGTTTGTCACTCACCATATAATAAAGGTATGGAAGGCATTTGCGACTGCTCCTCTCCAGAGGGCAGTCCTCCTGATCCCATAACTTTGTTTGTCTCTTTCATTCTCACCGCTCCAACTCAGGTTTGTTCATTTCTCAGGCCGGCTCCTGACTCAGCATCAGTGTGCTCATGTGAGACAACAATGTCCCAGCTATCTGGAAAACCAGGGGTGAGTGCCCAGTTTGGGTCTCCTCACCTGTCCTCCTCTATGTCTCCTCTCCTAGTCCCAAACTCCTCACACAGTTCTTACTGTTGATCTGTTAGGGCAAAAGAGCTCATTACTAAAGGGTAAGGATAAAATTACAGACCCAAGAAAAAGGCAGACACATGGAGCTCTCTTATGGTGTTGCCAGCAAAGTCCTAACTCAACAATCTTGCCATATCCTGCCATGTTGTGGTGAGAAAAACCTTAAGAAAAGGCCTCTCCTCTGGTGCCTGCACCAGTAGGCCCATCATTCACAATGCTGGTACCACTGAGTGTGAGTGGAGTGGGACGCCCTGTATCCTGTAGCATGAGGAGTATGTGTACAGGAGCGCATCATCTTTCAACTTCTCCCCACCTTCTGCTGCCACCCATATGGGGAGCCTCCACTCACCTTTGATGGTTATGAGATACTCCTTCACAATCATAGTATTGTGGAAGTAGGGGTTGCTGGAAAAATAACAGCATGATCTTGCAGCCATTACTGGCATGCCTGACTCCCTTCACCTGCAAAAGAATAGTGGATATGGGTAGGAGATGACATCCCACTTCAGGACACCTCCCATTTACGTCCTGCAGGGATAGGTTATTTTCCCAAGTCCCATCCCTCCACAGCAGTGGTCTGACAGCCTGAACTTCAAGTTGATCATGTGGCTGAGCATAGTTTCATCTTGGTCACTGATCACAGCTGACAATTCCTGATTGTTGAAAACTGCTGTGGGTCAAGGAGCCTGCACAGTGCAAGATGAACATCAAACAGATGGAATATATAGCAGAGCCTTACAACCGCCTGGTTTGGCCTGAGCTCTCTATTCTGTAGCCCCACTCCTTCTCCAAAGAGCAAACTGGCACTTGAGGCCTGAGGTGTCTGCACCCACTCAAGCAGGCTCTGTTTCCTGACAGAATTTGATCTCCCCCACATCCTTGCATGCTGAGTTCTTGACAGGATTTCTTTATTTCTGCACATCATACGTTCCTTTCTAACTAAGGACTTGGACATACAGACCTTGTCCCATGCAAAATTACTCTGAGAAGAACCTGTGCAACATAGAGCTTTATGGACTAAACGTCCCTTGTTCTGTGCATGAGTCTGATTTGGGACCTTACTCCTGGACCCTCAGGGAGTGTTTCAGTAGTTCCTATAAGATACAAAGATGCCTTCAAGACTTTGGATCTTGCTGTTGTCACTACCCCAAGCTTTACTCCAGTGTGTCTAACTTCCTTCTGAACTACCTGTCCCCAGTTACATTTCTCATACACTAGGGCAAGCACAATGTGGTCCCGCCTGTAGAGCCTCAAGGATACAAATTTGGCCCAGAATCCATAGATACCTTGAAGGTTGGTCCTTCTCAGTTATAAATAGGGCTGGCCCTTTGCCATGTCCTGGGCTTGAGCCAAGAAAAGGCTCCGTTCGCTTCCAAGTTCACGGGCTCCATCTCTAACTGAAGGGCCTGGAGTGGGGACCTCCAGTGGGGACCAGGTCCACTTCCCACTGTGCCCTGACTCTGCCTGCTCCTGCTCCACTGGTTCTTTTTGTGGATGTTTTCATTCTGCTTCCAACTTAGGATCAGCGTCAGCCACCACCTCCACTAGGACATGATATCCTCCCACTCTGGACAAATGGGTCACAGTTAAGTGCCAATTAATTTTTTCTCAATCAACTCCTCCACCTCCCATTGTGCTATCCTGTCTGGCCCTGGCAGAAAATCATTAGTCTTTCCCTCCACCAACAGCTCTTCATTCACCAGCTCCTCCTGCCTCCCCACCTCCAGAACGGGGAGGACCTCCTCCAAGGCCAGAAACATGTCATATCGTGTCACCATCCTCACGGCCTGCATGAGGTTTCCCCCATGCAGGACAAACTGCTTCTGTTCCATGGCATCCCCTTTCAGGCCCTCCTCCTCCTAGTGCTCTTCACCCTCCGCCCACTGCTGCACTCTACTCCGGTCATTATGCACAACCTGCTCTTCAGCCACCACCTCCCTAACCCTCCTCAAATCAAGGTGTGGCCAAACCTCTTCACCGGCTTCAAACATCTGGTTCCCGGTTAACAAACAGCACCACCTGCAAAGACCCTCCATCTGCAGCCTCAGAAGCACACTTACTACCACCTCTGCCCTTAGGGCCTGGGCTTCCTCACCTTCCTGATCCAATGTGAAGGTAAAAGCGTCCTGGGCCATCCCCGGTGCCCGCCCTGCCTGGAGCAAATGCGGGGGGGAGGGCACCGAGGGTCTGGAGCATCACTAGCACCTGAAGGCCCCATGAGGGCACGAAAAGCACGGAAGTGTCCTGAGGAACCGCGTTGTCTACAAACAGCCTGACTCGCTCTGGTGTCCTAGCCCTGAGCCATGAAGTGTCAGGAAGCAGCTGGTGCAAGCACCGTCAATGCAGAGCCTGCGGAGTCCACTGGCAAGCACTTGCGAGTGGGGATACGGGTCCTTGCTTTGCTAACTGGCATGGCACTGGGGCCCCAGAAGGGGCTGTAACCTGGGCACCTTGAAGGAAGTGGCTACTGGCCACAGCCCTCGCCCCTCTTAGGAGTGGGCAACTGAAAGCTCTCTTCCAATCAGTGAAACCACAGTGGGTGAACGCTACCTAGTCTCGCCCTTTACTGGAGCCTGAGGCCAAACATTCCTGAAGATGCCCAGCTTCAGTCCTGGCTCCGCAGCTCTCCTGGGCTTCTGTGCCTGATGGACACCTTTTCAAGTCTAATCACACTTCGCCCTTCAGAATTCGGTTCCCACTTACCCACAGTGATCCCTGGTAAGATCCACGGGGACAAACACGGCGGACAGTAGAGGTTATCCCAGGATATGGGATATCTGAGAGTGAAGCTACAGCCAAAGGGGAGGCCTGTGCCTGGAGGGGACTGGAGCCCCCGTTCTGGTCGACTTGAGTTCACAGGACTATGGGCCAGATACGTGTTCATTCTGATTGCCTTTAGATCAATCATTTTCTATCTGTTTACCATTGCTCTTGTTCTCTCTCTCCCATCCATGCCTTGGGTTTTAGCGACCAGTAAGAAGGATGACGTGATATTACTTCAGGATTAATTGGTTGCTGAAAAAGTATGCTCCCTTGGCCCGCAATCCCCGGCTTTCCCGCACCAGGTTCTCCTGCCGAGCCGGCCGTGGGCGTGGCCCCCTCCCTCGCGCCTTCCCGCGCGGCCCCTCTCGCGATAACATCCGGGAACCTCAGCCCCTCACATCTCTTTGGTCGCCCGCCTCCGCCGGTGGTTTAGCGCCGGCGTCCCGAGCCGAGCTGTGGGCCAAGACCTCGGACAACTTGAGGAAAACAAGGTAAGGGATTCAGAATGTTGAGCAGAACATACAAATTCATAGCACGGCTGTGCCCTGGCGTCCGAGTAGCGAGACGCGGTCATGTAGACTCTGATTTCCTGGCAGGCTTTTTCAGGGGCCTACGAGCGGAGGGCGCTGTGTGAGCATAAACCGGAAAGTGCGTGTGACGCCTGCGGGCCTTAGGGGCGGGGGTGTCTCCCGAAGACAGGTGTCTCCCGGAGGCAGGGAAGGAAGGAAGGCCAGTGAACTGGGCGGGTTTTGTGCTGGGATGAGGGCTGGCGGGGTGGGCGCGGGGCGACGTGCAGGGGCTGCTGGGTAAGGGAGGGAGTCCTGGGTAGGGAGAAGCTCGGGGAAGAAGCTCGTTGTTGGTGAGCTCTTGCACCCACTTTGCCGGCTGAGCGGGCTTAGCTCGTCACCCATTGCGGGCAGAGGTGCAGCGTTGTTGTCCACCGCATGCCTGCAAATCCTCTCATGTTACTTCCTCGTGTGTTGACTACTAACAGTCCTCTACCCACCTAAGTAAAGGACGTAGCCTTCCACTTTATATCTAATCCCAGAGGCTTCCCCACTCTACTGTCTCCCGCCTCCCTAACTTAGGACCAGTGAATTTCACGTAACCCATTTACGTCCTCTCTTTTAATGTTAACATAAAGGAAGGTACAAAACTGTCGTTCTCTGGAACAGCATCTCAGTGGTTGAGATTTTAGTTCGGGGCAGTTGTCAACACTTTGCCTCAAATCAACTGGCAGAAATTCTTTGCATGCTCACAGGTTTCTTACATTGCCAAAAGGAGGCATGGAACTTAAAATACTAACTGTTTGATGTGCGGAATCTACAAACAACTTTTCTTCTTATTTAGGTTAAAAAATGCATTTTTAGTAAGTGAACTCTTGTGCACTGCACCTCATCGTTGCATGAGCTTTGCGATCAAATGGAACCTCTCAGTTTTTATCAGATGTCTAGGAAAATGGAGCCTTTGTTTGTTAGGCCTTTGCTCATTCGGGGCTGTCGGTTACACATTTCAAAAAGTTATCTACAGTCAGCTCTTGTACAGTACTTCTGTTGACTACGAGGAACACTTGGTAATTAAATTCGATTCTTTGTCCAAGAACTTATTTTGCTATGCGCCTGTTTTTAATCACTTACAGCACAATGGAGAGAGCACATAGGCCTGGGAAGCTGTTGGTGGGAGGCCTCAGTATGTGGACCAACGAAAACACACGTGAAGCAGTTTTTGGGAAATTTGGTCCCATGACTGCGGGTAAGGAACTCTTAGAACCAACAGGCCTCCCTGCCCAGACTAAAAGTATAGTAAATATAAGTCACTGCCCAGATAAATGGAAAGTATCTTTCTGTTCTTCAAAGTCATATGAGCAGATTTGTAAGTTTCTGTGTCCTGTTGTGAAAGTAGTCATAGCAGTGAGCTAAAAGTCCCACTTAATGGCTTCTTATTAAGAAGGAAAAAAGAAGTTGTAAATACAGTGTGGAGTGGGGCCATGACAAGGGATAAGTTAGGTTAACTCTAAGTTTATTCACTGCAGACTTTTAGAAAGCTATTAATGGTGCAGTATGTTGTGTTCTTCTAAAAGAAATTTCAGAGGGTTGTTGCCCTGCCTTGTCCATTATATCAAATTGAGAGGCTTTGGGGGAAATTCTCAGAGCTTTGGTGTGTTAGAAAATGCAGAACGTTTTATTTTCTGAAACATATCACGTTTTAAATTGTAGTTCGTTTGATAAGAGAGCGAGAAACAAACAGGTCCGGAGGCTTTGCTTTTATTACTTTTGAGAGCCCTGAAGATGCTAAGGATGCTGCCAGAGAAATGGACAGAAAAGTAAGTCTTTTAATAGTGTTGTAGCTCTGTACATCTGTTAAAAGTATTTCTAGGCACTTTGTGTTTTCCTGATTTAGCCAAGATGATTTAGCCATTACCTTACGTTTTGTCACATAAGTGCTGGACAGAGAGGTTGGAAGGAGATTGATAGGAACGTTAGCATGACCAAAATACTACATTAAACTTAATTAGTTTGGCATATGAATACCAATGAAAACAGGCTTTCAGCCTTCCAAGAGCTTCAAAACTTAGAATAAAGCCCCACGGAGGTAATTGCAGCAGGACAAAGGCCAGTGTTCATCAAAGGCTATTGTAATTGGTGCAGGTATTTCTATAGTATAAAAAAAAATAAAAATAAAAAAAAAAAAAAGGCACACAAAGACAAGTAGGGAAAGATGATTTAGCATTGTTTCTGGGGGGAAAGCCTTGAAAAGTTTACTGTTTGAGTAGGCCCTTTACCTTCTAATAGCTATTCAGTTCTTGAAGAAAGGAAATGACGTGAGCAAGTAGATGGTGGGTGTCATAAGTAATTGATCCTCCTGCCCTTAACTTTTTCTACTTAATAATTGTTTCATCCGCTAAGCAGAGTGATTTTTGTGAAATGTATACATCGCCATTTATTTTACAGGAGTGGTTGATAGTTTATTTTGATTTGGTCGTTAATGTACTAGTGAATAAAATAGTCTTTTTTCTCCTGGACCTTCAACTCTAGGCATTATATATGTCTCCTATATCCTTTGAACTTTTCAGAGATTGCTAAATAAGAATTAAGTCTCTCCACTAAGGCCTCTTTTGGGGCTTACCTGTATTTCTTACATTATGCCAATATGCTTTCTGGTTCTTTTATTTTGTGAGATACTTCCAGTATATCATTCTGTTAGTCTAAGCCTTAGTTTTTGGATTGGATAAGAACCAGTCTTCCCTGTGACAGCCTTAGAAATAAAAAATTTCTACTTCAGTAAGGGGGTTTGTAAACTCACCCCATTTTTTATCTTGTATTTAAGGTGATGTGTTTACATACTCATTATACCATTTATTAAGTTGTTGATTACTCAGTCACTTCTAGTACTTTTTAAACAGGACCGACATATGTCAATGCCCTATATTTAGAGAGTTTGGTTTCTGGTACATGAAGGCACTCAGCACACACTGACCCTTTTACTTTACCTTCACATTGTAGGGTTTTGTAGTAGTTAGGAGCTGGATGTGGCCCATGAATTCTGTCGGGTCCAGAAATCCGCTTGGTTGATGAATAATCATTGATGGTGTTTCCATTCTTCCTAGATTCTAAACACAAGAAAATGCAGTTTGTGTAGACATTATTTCTAAGTTTCTTCTTTCAACAGGTACTTTATTGCATACTTATTATGTGCTAAGGAGTGGTGATATCTCAACTGAGGAATGGTTCTGATTAGACAAAAATCCCTATTCTATTGGTCACTTATTGTCTGTGGTAAAGATGACAAATATAAAAGGAAAAGTACATATAAGTAAGATCATGCACAAACATGTTAAGAAGGACAATATGTAAGGTAATTTAAGTAGAGTCAGTCGGGGCCATAGACAGTGTTTTTGTTCATAAGAATCAAGGGAGCCCTGGCCGGTTTGGTTCACAGACTGAAGGGGTAAATTCTGGCCAAGGGCACGAACCCCGGTTGCAGTCTCTCTTCCTGGCCCGGTGTCCTGGTGCATGCCTGAAGTAGCCATTTGATGTTTCTATCACATCAGTGTTTGTCTCTCCCTCTCTCTGTCTGCCTGTCTCTCTCCCTCTCTCTCTGTGTCTCTTTCTTTCTCCTTCCCTCCCTCTCTCCCTGTCTCTCCCCCCTGCCCCCCTTCATTCTACTCTCTCTGAGAAGCAATGGAAAAATATCCTTGGGCGGGGATTAAAAATACTACTACTACTAATAAAGAATAACCAAGAGAATCAAAGGATGTTAGCTGAATGTCGAGTGTTGGGAAGGAGGCAGTGGTGCATAAATCTGTGGAAAATATTTTGGACCCAGAAACCGCAATTGATTCCCTAAGCGGGGAACGGGCTTTTGTGGCTGTTTAGTTTGTGTCAGGGCCCATGTGTGCCAGAAGTTTTGGTGGAATTTATGACTTCAGGTTTGTTGGCAAAAGTAATACCAAACAACCAAAATACTTTGTGTGGAGCAATTACTCTACCTGAGTTAGGTTTACACAAGTCATTTTGACTTTGGGAAAAGATAAACCTTCATGAAATTATTGGGAGATTAGGAATTTAAGCATTTAAAGGGTCAACTGAAGTACTCTGCTTCAAAGTTAATTTTAGGGACACATTGAAATCAAAACAGCTGAATAGGGCAGAAATCTGAAAGACTATGTGAGCGCCCTAGTTAAAAATAGAGAGATGCAAAAGTGTACAACTACATAAATACAGACTTGTGGTCAAACGGGGAATTTTTATTTCTATCATTCTGACTGAACATATAGTACAGTAATAAAGACTGAATAAAATAACTATCATTTTAATGAACGATTGAATGATTTCTCTTCAAAATCATCCACATTTATAGGTAACCTGGGTCCCCTGCAAAAAATGAAGTAAAAGTTGGCGATACAAAAGGGAAATAAGATGTACATCATAGAAAGTAATGCATGTACATTTCCTCACGACCTGTGAGACATGTTCATCTTTGTTTATGCGGCATTTCCCGGACTACTTCTTTCCTTCTCTTTTTAAATGGATTTCAGAGAGAGGAAGGGAGATAGAGAGAGAGAGAGAGAGAGAAACATCAGTTGGTGAGAGGGAATCATGGATTAGCTGCCTCCCGCAGGCCTCCTATGGGGGATGGAGCCCGAGAGCCGTGCATGTGCCCTGACAGGGACTTGAACCGTGACCTCCTGGTTCCTGGATGGACGCTCAACCACTGAGCCACACAGGCCGGGCTAGAGGACATTTCGTCATCCCCATATACGGTTCTGTGTTGGATGACTTAATGGAAGGCAGTTAGTAGTTAAATATTTCCTAAACTTGCCTTGATGAAGGACTCAGTCATTTTTGAAGGAAAACTTTGGTTTGGGAAAATAGTGTGAGATTGAACACGATTTTAGTTGCAGTAAAAGTAGGTTTGTTAAAAAGTTGTTCATTTGTTTGAGCTAAGTGTGATGTAATGTCATTATGTGTAATCGTTTTAGTCTTTGGATGGAAAAACAATTAAAGTAGAGCAAGCCAACAAACCATCTTTTGAAAGTGGTGGTAAACGGAGGCCACCACTTCCTTCGAGAAACAGAGGTCATGTGGGAAGTCTGAGACGTGGAAGAGGACGTAGCGGAGCAAACGGCTGTCCCTCTGGTGGAGAACCCTTAGGTAATGTTTTCAAATATCGGGATGGAAGGAGACTTGACTTGGGGTGGTGAACACGTAATCCAACATGCAGACAATATATTACAGAAGTGTACGCCTGAAACCTCTGTACATATATCAACCAGTGCAAACCCGTAATTGTAATTTCAGTGAAAGAGAAATGATGGAGAAACAGTAAGTGAAATATAAAATATACATACATATATATGGGAGATAAAGTATGAGACCATAGGAGCCAAAGAAGAGTATTGTTGAATATATCGAACTGTCTCAAGTTTTATTTATATATTTTATGTGCAAAATAAACAATAGCATTCATTAGATTAGGAATTAACAGTGATGGGCAACATGATTTGTAAAGGCTAAAGAATTATTGCAGTTATAAAAATGAATGAAATAAGTCATGTGAAAATCAATCATAATCACCTTTCAGGGCAGTGACATGAACTTCACGCTCAATACAGTCTGTTTTACCGTTTTAACTCCTTGCCTCTTACTCACTTCAACAGCTCTCTGCAGAACTCATTTTTATTAACCATATGCCAGAATTTTCCACTTTGGCACCAAGAAGTTTATCAAAGTTTGAAGTGCTGTTGTGTACATGACGGACTGTGAAGAATACAAATTTGCTGATTTATTTGGAAAACAAAGTAATAGAAACCATTAGGGCATCTTGGAAACCACACAACAAAATCAAAATGAATCTAAATATACACATTTCAAACATAAACACTTCATATTTGAGGATTGACTTTGAAATACTTGTTTTCGGTACAGAAGTGTGCTGAACCAGTCTCTGTTGTTACTCGGATATGAGGAGTTTCTGCTTCCGTTTGCTGTGGGGAACTTTATAAGTGGGAAACTACCTAAGGGGGATACATAGCTTTGTATAGATTCTCAAAGTACTCAGTATTAAAGGAAGCCACTTTTCAGTACAAAAATTTCTATGTATCAGACCATGGAACATAAAAACTTTGTTCATGTTAACCAGCGTTCCAAAGTTCAAAGATTTAGCGCCTCTCTTTGATAATTAGATGTGTGACTTTTTAGGAGAAGTTTCCTAAATTGGCATTGCAGGGTTTTCCCTACTTGAAGGTAAATGGCCCTGTTTTTACCACTAAGGTGAACTTGAGAAGAAATGACCAATTTGTATTTTGCCTTGTATGTGGATATCATTTTTTTTTTTACCTATGACCAAACCAGGGAATTGGAGCATAGACATAATTTTCTATATTCCAAGAAAGTTAAAAGGGTAAAATTGTTTGTAATTTGTCAATATGTATATCTTTGTAAAAAATTATTTTTTGTTGATTTCAGAGAGAGGGAGGAAGAGAGAGAGAGTGAGAAACATCGATGATGATGATGAGAGTCATTGATTGGCTGTCTCATGCAGGGCACCTCTGGGGATCAAGCACAAAGCCGGGGCATGTGCCTTGACCTTGAGTGGAACCGTGACTTCCTGGTTCATGGGTCAGCACTCAACCACTGAGTCTCAAACACCGCGGCGAGCATAATCTTTGGATTAAAAGTTAGGATTATTTTGTAAATTCATTGTAAGATTTGTATGTTATTTTTTTTTTTTTTTAGATAATACCTCTCTCTGATGCATCATCTTTTGAATATTTTAATATTTTTGTTTATAACTATGATGTTACATGTTGTAACAGCTCTTTTTAACAACAGACTTACCTGAACTGTCACTGACTTTTTCCTTTAATCTTTAAGAATTATTTTTGCGTTTACTGTATCCAGATTTTCTGCACCCCAAATATGTTTCTTTCACACCAGCATAAAATGCTGCTTGACGTTTTTGTAGGTCTTACAAACTGACATTTACAATAAGTCTGTGAATTGTATTGAAGTCCTTTAAAGAGACATTGTTGTCAGTTTGGAGTGACAGATATGCTCATGACCACAGTACCGTTCAGTGAAGATTTATAAACAATAACCAAAACTTGACCATTTAACAAATGTTGACTCTACATACAGAAATGAATGGTGTTATTTAGACACACATAATGGTGAATATACTCTTAATCGGCACAAAAGCTCCTCCATGGGGCGCCTCCGACTTAAAAGGGGTCCATCTTTAAGAACTGGGAACCCTCCCCCTAAAATATATGCCCATTCAGCTTCAAGACAAAGCGATACTGGGGTGGTAAATGCTGTGTAAGGCAAAGATAACAGTTTCTTATGGGTTAGAATTAGCTATTCTAAAATTAAAGCTGAACTTTAAATTCAGGAAGCCAAATGGAAAGTGAGTCTCATATGGGCATATTTACTGACCGCTTTCTTATTTCTTGATTCATGGTTAGGAAATAATTCTTCAGCCTCTTATTAGAGACACAATAAGTAGATGATGCCACAGGGTGGAAAACATTCCTTTCCAGTTCACGGTAACACAGAATTCCTGCTTGTTTTCAAAATGCCTGCTACTTGCTAACGTTCTGTGATTAGTAGGCTATTTTTACACGTGGTTTCAGGGTTCAAATATGCATGGAACCTAGGCGGGTGAGGCTCAGTTGTTGTGGGCTCCATTCCCAGTCAGGGGTGTGCAGGAGGCAGCCAATCAATGAGGACTCTCTCGACATTGATGTTTCTCTCTCTGTCCTTCCCTCTGCCTTCCTCTCTCTGAAATCCATAAAGATATGTTGTTCCGTGAAAACTCTAATGTCCTGTGAGAGAACATTCTGGTCACTAGCACTGTTAGGGTATGTATTTTGATGCCTGATCCAATAGGTACATCGTAACCGAAACTTGCCTTAATAATTACTGTTTCTTTGTTTCTTTCTTTATATCCTGACAGTGCTTTTCCTAGGATTTTGTTCAAAATACAGTTGTTGATGGGTACACTCTTAATTTTAACTTGAGCTCTTCCGATGAGCCTTTGCTAATGGTTTCCTAACCTACAAGATACTCAGTTTTAAGACCCTAATAAACTTTTAAGTGCATGGCATTGTTTTGGGTTGTCTGAAAATTCAAAGAAATACATAAACACATACAAGATATATTCTGTGCTTCCAAGAACCTTACACCAGGGACCGAAATACGTAGAATAAATAATCACATCTCAATCAGTATAGCGTAAGTGTTTTGTCATTGGCTGACAGGCGGTCAGCGTGGGTTTAGGTGGAACTTGAGAATAAATTTGAGGCTTGAAAGGCACACTTGAAGGAGTCAGACATTCTAAGTTGAGCGATCACAGAAGTGCCCCTAATTGTGAAATATATGGGAGAAGTAAGTAAGTCAGTAAGATGGATACAGAGGTGTTTTAAGGTCTAAAATACTTCTAACATACTGGCCTTAAATGTGACATTATTTGGAAAAACTAAAGGGTTGAGAACATCAATGAAGCTAAGAGCAGCATGGGTCTGACTTGAAAATATACAACAAGCCTATACATTTCAGTTAGTGGGTTAACTAGTGAATAAACAAAAATAAGTGAAAGGCTGATCTATGGGAATTAGGAGCAAGAATCAGCACCTAAAGGTAATAGTACGTGTGGGAGATGTAATATTATTTCACGTTTTGAAAGAGGCGCAGTGCTCTTTAGTTGAGCCCTTTAGTAGTGTAGCTCATGTGCTCTGAAACCTATAGTGCCATTATTACAAAGGCTAACCTTGTACGGTTAAAGTAATTAGCATTATGAGAGTGTCAGTCACGGGGCATAAGTTATAAAATTAGAT
>NW_027669748.1:0-101685 GCF_964146895.1 Miniopterus schreibersii | reverse complement strand
TCCACCGCCGCCGCGTGTCCGTGGCCCGGCCGCAGCCCCAGGCCGCCCAGGAGCGGGAGTCCGACCTGCGCTGCCTGGTCCTGGCCCGCGCGCCCGCCGCGCTCAACACGCCGGTGCCCGTGAACCTGTTCGCTACCTGGGACGTGGACGTCTCCAGCCCCAGCTGCGTGCCCAGGTATGTCGCGCCCACTGGCTGCTTTCTTCTCGCCCACCTGCCGGCCGCCGGCCCCACCCGGGCCCTCGCGCCGGGACCCCCACCCTGGGCCGCCCACCCGGTGTCGCCATCTGGGAACTGCACCCTCACCAGCCGCCCAGGGCTCCGCGGGGACCTCAGGCGCGGCCCCGGTGTCTGTGCCCCTCCTTGGGCAGGCACACGCGGCCCCTGCGAGTAACTCCTGGACGCAGAGGGTGCCTCAAGCCCACGTCTCCCGGGCTGTCCAGGGCGCTCACCCGGGTGTCTGCCAGCGGGCGTCCTTGCTCCTGCCTAGTGATGTGCACGCGAAGTTGACCTGGGTGTCTCCTCCCGCCACTGGGTACCCGGATTTCCTTTTGCACCCCACCACACTGTGAGGTCTGAGCGGCCTCAGGTCCGGAGGACACAGGGACCTGGGACCACGTTTGTATTCCTTCACGCCCGGGCCTTCTTCATCCCTGTCCTGGGGTCTTGGCCTTCCTGCCTGCCCTGGTTGGTGCCAGGGCCCTTTCCCCGTGTGCACTGTGCTTGGTAACTTAGAGACATCTACTTGCATAGAACCACTACTCTGAGTCCTGCTGTTAATTTTGTCATAGCAGAAGACACTGCCCCCCAACTTGGGGAAGCCCCCTCACCCGGTGGTAACAGCTGGACCAAGCTTATCGGCCGGCCAGCACTGTGGCCAGCCCCTCCACTCAGACTCCCAACTTCCCCATTTCTCCCATTGGCTCCTGGCTCTTCTGGTTTCTTCCCCATTCTGTTGTTCTGCTGATGAAGCTTCAGGCTGAGGGGGAGGGACATGCTCTTGCCCCAGGGCCTGGTTCTAGAATAGACAGCAGGCTGCAGGGGCTGCGGGGTGGGCTGCGGGAAGGAGCTCTCCCTGGGGAGACCTACTGGCCGGGACCTCAGGAGTGACACCCTGGCACAGAAAGTGGCTGGTGTGCAGCGTGGCGGCCACGCACTCTACCACTCTCCTTAAGAAGGTGTCTTGGAGTGAAGTGTTGGGGATGCAGAGGGTTTGTATTCCTGGAGTGCAGGGCCCAGAGCTCAGGGTCGTGGTGGTGCTGAGGAGTTGACCCCCAGTCTGACCTCTCCTTTTCCTGTTTTGGCAGCTGCCCCTTGCCCAGTCCCACAGCCAGGGGTCATCCTGGACCCTCTGCCCTCCCCCCACCTGGGCAGGCTTCTCCTGTCTGTCTCTCTGCATTGTCATCAGAACACCATGGACCTTTGCAAGGCTGTGTTCAATCAGCGCTCCTGTCATCTGTGCTTGCCCCCTCCTGGGCATGTGCACATAGGCATGTTGTAGTCTACCTGTGCTGTGCCTCTCCACCGCCTTCCTGGGCTCCACAAAAGACCATGAAGGTTTAACTGGGAGAGGGGAAATGCAGGAGAGGCCAGGGCTGTATGGGGTCTGCACCCCGTAGAGCCGCAATAGGAAGCCCACTTGGTGTGCATGTGGGGATGTGGGGCTGCTCAGCACCGGGTGTCGGGGAGCTGCTGTTGGAGTGGTCAGGAACAGAGTTGATGGTCAACTGCACTGAACGCGGGCTCTGCTGAGTCCCCCTCGCTGCTGCCAGAGGTGGTCCCTCCAGGGTGGTCTTAGTTGTGCCCTGTGGGGACTTGTGTGCAAGGGTCATGTTTTCTCTGTTCTCTGTTGTGCCTAATCTCTAAGTGTCTGAGTGGTGTCGGTGCTGATGTCTGTCGCTGCTGCCTGGTGCCCCATCAGAAGGCAGCCTGCTTCTGTTGGGACCTGTGGCTTGTTTCCAGATTTGGGCCAGTGACTATCTTGTTGCCCTCGGCATTCGGTCCCTGTCCCTCACATCCACCTCCTGTGGGTGGGTGGGCAGGCCTGTTGTGAACACCTGTCGGCAGTGGGGTTTTGGGGGGTGTGCCCAGCGTTACTACTGGGCAGCTCCCCAGGGTGCTGTGCCAGCTCCGGTCCCCTCGGGCATTTTTGCTGGCACGGCCTGACTTTTAAATTTTGCTCGTCTGGTAGGTGTGATGTGTTGTGGTTTTCATTTGAATCTCTCTGATTCCTAATGTAGGCCACTTAGTCCACTTGTCTGTCCTCATCAGTTAAATGTTTTCGTTTCTTTTACCAGGTTTGCCTCCTTTCGCTGAGTTGGTCTCAGCAGCTTGTTTGAGGGGTGGAAACCCTGTTTTGCCTAGATGTGTTGGGGCCCCTCTTCGGATGAGGTGGCATTGGCTGCACAGCCTGTGATGCTCCCGAGGTCTGAGCCTCTTCAGTCTCATTGTCAACATCGACTCCTTCCTGCTCTTCCCTCTTGGGTGGCAGGGTGGTTCGGTTTTGCGTATTTTCTTGTGGTTACACAGGGTTCCTCCCTGCTGGCCCCGAGCCTCCTGCACCAGGGCCCACCCTCTCCCCCCTCGTGTCCCTTGTCCCTGTGCTCCAGCAGGGGCTGGGTCACTTATATAGTCCCTTGCACTTACCGCCGCTGAGGGTCACAAGTTAATTGTTAGTTTCTGAGGTCGGACATATGTTTGCATCTTACTGTCCCTGTACACATTTTAAAAATATATTTTGATGTTTTGAGAGAGAGAGTGAGGGAGAAAGGGAAACATCGATTTGACAGAGAAACACCCATCAGTTGCCTCCTACACGCACTCCAACTGGGATCGAGACCCACAACCTGGGCATATGCCATGGCCAGGAGTCGAACCTTCGACCTTTCAGTGCACAGGCCGACACTCAATCCACTGAGCCCCCTGGCCTGGGTGTTCCCACACAGTTTTCCCCAACCTCCTTTATGTCCCATCGCCCATTGAGGGAGGTCATGGGGGTTCCATTTACACACACAGAAGGGTCTTCAGCTGGAGGTATGGATGTTGACAGCTGCATGCCCATCGGCCACCCCAGCAGGCCAGAAGGTCTGCATCTCGGCTCAGCACCCCAGCATGTCCCGCCTGTCTCACCTGTCCAGGGACTTCAGGTGCATGGCTGGAGGGGCCTCTGGGGCCTGGCCTTGCCCTGTCTGCACTGTAGCCCAGGGACTCTTCCTTTTCCCTGCTGCAGGCCATCCCGTTGCAGGAACAAGACACACTCTGTTTAAACCTGCCGCTGGTGGTAGGCGTCTGGGTTGTTTCCAGGTCGGGGCTATTGTGTTCAGAGCTGCTATGACCATTCGGCACAGGCTGTGGGAATGTGTCTTCTCTTCAGCAATAACTGGCCACAGGGCTGGTGGGTGGCTGTCAGTGTCATAAGAAACTGCCCCGTTTTTCGAAGTGGTGGCATCACCATCCGCTGCCTCCAGCTATATTACCTTCCTTGTCAGCATCTTTTTTATTTTTATTTATTTTTAGTCCTCACACGAGGATTTTCTTTCCATTGCTTTTCAGGGAGCATGGAAGGGAGAGAGAGAAACATTGATGAGTGAGAGAGACATCGATTGGTTGCCTCCTGTAGGTGCCCTGACTGGGGCCACAAGTGAACCCAGGACCCTTCAATCTGCAGACCAATGCTGTAACCACTGAGCCAAACAGGTCAGGGCTCATCATCTTTGTAACTCTAGCTCTTCTGATGGCTGTGTGATGGTTGCTCCTTAGGGTTTTGTTCTGTGCTTACTGTGAATGGACACTGAATGCAATCAGACACTTACCAAATTGACCTCATGTGATGCTCCTTTAGTTGCTGATCTGGTAATTACATACATGGGTTTTCTGGTTTTAAACTGGCCTTCTGTTGTTGGAAGCATAACTGCATCTCGTGCATTCATTGGTGGGCCTTAGGGTATAGATGTCTGTGTCTGCGTCTGGGGTTTGTGATCCCTGTCATCTGCTGCCCATGTCGGATTCTGGTGCCGGGACAACTTGTGGAATAAGTTGATGACTGTGTCGTCTCTCACTGAGCCACAGTGTCATTTGTGTAAAATCGTAATTGTGTGTCCCAGGAGTGTTTGGGAGAAGTCACCTATAACATAGCCTGAGCCGGGAGTTGCTTTGTGGGAGGTTTGCCCCTGGATTCGGTTGCTTTGGTTGTAGAGCATGTTCTCGGTCCCTGCGGGTTACTTTCAGAAATTTGTCTAGGAATTTGACCACTTTGTCTAGATTTTCAGGTTTATTGGCATAAAGCTGTTTTTGAATCCTCAGCTGAGGGTATGTTTATTGAATCGAGAGAAAGGGTAAGGGAAGAAGAGAGAGAAATATGGGTGTGGGAGGGAAACATCGGTCAGCTGCCTCCCATATGTGCCCAGGTCGGGGATCGAGTCCGCAGCCTTTTTGACATATGGCCGATGCTCCAACCAACTCAACCACCCGTTCTGTTGTTTTATTTCTGAGGTATCTGCGGGGCTGGGATGTCCTCTTTAATCCCTACATTGACTCTTTCTGCAGGTAGACACCCCAATCGATCGGTCTCACCACGGGCTCATCAGCTTTTGAAATGAAATTAGTCCTTTATTGCCTTCCGTTTTTTTTTTCTCCTTAGGTTGACTTTGCTGTTCCTGCTCTAATTTCTTAGGATACACACACAGCTTATTGTCTTTCCCCCTTTCCTTGTGCAAATGCTTGTGTAGCTGCAAAGTAACGCTTTAGCTGCACCTCACATGCTTTTATGCTCCATTTAAAGTATTGTAACATTTTCCCCATGATTCTTTCTTTAATGTGATGAGATATTTCAAAGTTTCTTAACACCTTGCTGACCGGCTACTTAGTGTGGCTGGCTACTTTTCCGTCAGCAAGGGGCTTAAAGTTACTTAAAATAAGTGCAGACACAAGTTTTCCCATGACTGGTCATCAACGTTTGGACACGGAAAACACATGCATACTCGTGACCAACCAGCAAGGTGTATCCAAACATACGGATTTTTTCCTGGATATTTTTCCAGTGTCAAATTTGTGGCTTGTCCATTTTCCATTATTGATTTCTGACTTAGTTATGTTGGGGTCAGAGATGATGGTCATTGTGACTCCAAGTCCTTCAGACATGTTGGACCTTCTCCGTGGCTGAGCTGGAGGTTGGTTCCCGTGTGCGCTCTGCTCTGTTCTGTTCGTATTGACGAGGACGGGTCTTTGGTGTCTGTACTCGGTCAAGACCCCCGAGGTTTACTGTGCCCCTCTGTCTGCTTCCTTTGTGTTCACGTCTTCTCACTGACGGCAGGTTTGTCCACTTTTCTGGCGGCTCTGTGACTTTGAGACCAAGTTACCAGGTACACGGACGTTTAGAACTACACTGCCTTCCCAATGTGAGCCTGAGCGGCTGTGACTCCCGATCCGTGACGCCTTCTGTCTGGACGTGGACTGGACGGCGGCAGCTCTGTGCGCTGCCCCTGGACAGCACTGGCCTCACTCCCTTCCACCTGTCAGCTTCCCTGTGTCCTTACACATCTAGATGTGTCTGGTTACTTATGTGAATCGAGATTCTGTTTTTACTCAGTCTGAGGATCTTTATTTTTTTACCCAGAACCTTCAGTCCTCTGTCATTTACCTAATTGGTGACAGAAGGCTCCACATCTACATTGCCATCCTGTGTGTTTTTCTTTGTCTCTCCTGATTTTGCATTGATTTTCTTACTCCATTTCCCTCCATTAGCTACAGGTGTCACTATCTCTGTCTTCAGTGGCTACTCTGTAAATGGTAATTTGCGTCCTGGTTGTTAAGTTGTAAAGTGAATTGTGTCTTTACTTTCTTCCTGGATGACACAGGGACCATGGTGCTTGCCATTCTGACCAGCCCCTTCATGTTTATAGGCTTTTGTTTAATGTGTTTGTTGTCATCTCCAAACTGGGGGCATATCCCTCTTCCTTATGCATGAAAGTGCATCTTCAGAGTTTCTTTCAGTGAGAACCTGCTCTTTCAGCAGAAAACGATCAACCTCACTCCTGGGAGTGTGTCCTGGTGTGGAGTTCCAGGTGCAGGTCCCCTCTGCATGAGCAAGTGCTCTGCTGGCTATGGAGTTCCAGGTGCAGGTTCACTGTCTGCACCTGGAGGATGCTCCTCCTTGACTTTGCTCTCGGTTTTTGCTGTTGAGAATAAGCATCAGACAGGTGTGACTCATTCGAAAGCCTATCCTTTGACCTTTGCGGCTCTGGGAAGCCCTTTCTGTCTGGTCTGTGTGTGGCTTCTCTTGTTACTGCCTGTGTCCATGTCATAGGCTCTGGATTGTGGATGGGTCATTTTCATTAGTTCTGAGAAGTTCTCGGCCACTTCCTTCAGTTGTGTGTCTACTCTGTTCTCTGTCTCCCCACCTCAAGAACAACGACCAGACATGTGGAGCCTTCTCACTGGGCAGGCTCTGCATGTTCCTGGAGCAGTGGGCAGTTCTCAGCCCTTTCTCCCCAACTATCTGCATCCCATTGCCCCGCCAGTATGCAAGGCGCTGTGGCAGGCAGGGGCTTGGTTGAGGGGCGGAGTCCAGTACCCCTCCATCTGCCCAGAGTTACTGCAGAGGAACCTGTAGTTGAACAAAGATGTTGGGTTCAGGATGTGGGTTTGTTTTAGTTTGCGGAAGGTGCTGATCTATTTTGAGGGTGTGTGTTTGGGAAAAGGGTGCTGGAGCTGAGGTTGGGCTGGCTGCATGCAGGGGCAAGTGAATCGGTGCAGAGTGCGGGGTTCAAGCTGGGTATGGTGTTGGTAGCCTTTGGGGGATGGGCGCTGCCCCAAGGGAGAGACTGAAGACATTGATTTGGGGTGCACCGCCTGTGGGCTGAGTGTGACTGGAGGCCTGGCTGTACTGCTACCCTCTTGTCCATTGCTGTGCACACTCCTGGGCCAGTCTGCACCTCCCTGGTGCTAGAACTGGGCATTGGTCTCTGTGGGACTCGTGCTGCTACAGCATCTCATCTTTGGGGACCAGTTCACTGTCCTCATTTCCTGAACGCCCGGTGCAGGAGTGGAGTGTGTATGCCTGGTGGGCTCCGGCACATCGCTGGACAGTGACTCCGCAGAGCAGCCCTGAAAGTAGCACTTGCTCGAATTCAGAGTCAGGTTCCTCCTGCCCCAGAGGTGGCACCATGGGTATGGCCTTGGTCCAGGCGACTTGGAAACGACATAGCGCACAGTGAGAACACCTCTGTCTTGACAATTGAGTGTCTGGAAGTCTACTTTGTGTTTCTGAGCATCTCCAGTGAACATCAGCCCTTGTTCACTTGAGGGAGCATTGCCCAGGGTGTAAAAGCAGTGCCTCCTTGCCTGGTGGTCATCACCTGGAGTCCAAATCTGCCATTGAGGGTCATCTGCAGGGTGAGTCCCCTGGGCGGGGCCTGGTAAATGAGGGCAGAGTGGGTGGTGGGAGATGCCAGGAGCCGGCCCTCTTTCTGAACCTGGCGCTCCCAGGTGATGGGCACTTGATAGTCACCTGGGCCCTGTGGGGTGGCAGCCGCGATCCAGTGGAGGGAGGTGCCTTGCTGCAGGTCCCCGCAAGGGACAGGAGGCTGCCCATCAGCTGGGGTATCTGAGTTGAGGCCTGGGCTTGGGGCCATCTTTTGTGTCTGCCCCCTCCTACTTCCCTGCTCTTGATAGGGAGACTGAATGGGACATGCTGGGGTGGCTCCGGGTGACTGTAAAGGTCGTCCTCAGACACCTGGCACAGACAAGGAGTGACTCTGGGGGGCTGAGTACCTGTCCTGGGCCCAAGGGAGAGACATTCACTCCTGGTTTCCCTCTTTCCTGGAGAAGGCTCCCTGGAAAAGGCAGAGGCTGGCTGCTCACAGACATCCCTCCCCTTCCAGAGCCTCAGGGCACACTCAGCACTTTGGCCCTGGACTGACTGACATTCCATCCCTCTGCCACCACCTCAGGGGCCCACGGGGGCTGGACAGCTGCCACGACCCTACAATGCATCTAGGACACTGCACTGGGCTCATGGTCACCCAAAAGCTGAGTCGTCTGCCTGTCCTGTGCCAGGGCTGCCTCTCAGTGGAGACGTGGGCCCTGTGGTGGCGGCAGGCACAGTGCAGAATCCTGAGTGTGGGCAGGTGCAGCAGCGTAGGTGGGAGGTCCCATAGCCACTTTCCTTAGGAATGAGAAAGTGTGGTTGCCCAGGCCCTTGGAAGGGTCCATCTGGACTTCCTCCCGCACTCTCAGTTCCGCTGAGCTTCCTGAGGGGTTCCCTGTTCTGCATGTTGATGACCAGAGGGCCTCGGGTGTCACAGGGACCCAGTATTGAGCATCGCAGATGCTTTAGCTGTGGAAGTGACTTCACTCAGGACCTGCCATCACCTTCACACTGGATGAGGCACCAAGTGTTGTTTTCTTCTTGCCTCAGTCTCTAGGTCCCACCCCTGGGCAGTCTCTCCTCCAGCCTCTCAGAGTGGGGGCAGCAGGAGGCTGGGGTTTGCAGGGGTCCTGGGGTGATCCCCTGCCCAAACTGCCCATCCAGACCTTCTCCTGGCCTCTTGCATGTCCTGTGCCAGGCGTGGTACTTACTTTGTTATTCAAGATTTGCTTCCTAGCGACTGTCGCTTTCCCTGCCTGGACAGAAGCCCCCAGAACCAGGCCCAGCTTGCTCTCCTCTGCCTGCTGCTCCCTCCAGCCAGCACCATCCACAGGACTCGACTGGTACGTGGTCGAGGGGGTAACACAGGCCCTCAGGAGCTCTAGGCAAGTCTGGGGTGCTCCGCCTGGCCCTGCCTCTGCAGTTCCACACACCAGGGGCCTGAATATCCTTGGGGGGCCTCTGGTGGTAGGCATGTGGCAAGGCCTCTGCTCCCTCAGGCCAGCACCCATTCCCAGGGCTCGTGTAGTGGCTATTTGAGATCCAGATAGCCCCTCTGTTTGGGGCACAGCGGAACACACTCCTGAATGGGCCTTCCCAGACCTGTAGCTCTGGTGACAGATGGGGCCTGGTGTACCCCTCTTTGGAGGTGAGCCTGCATTCCAGGGTGGGTTCATAGCCCAAATGGGCAAGAACCTCTGTAGTCAAACTATTACCCCTGGGACCTGGGTGGGTTCAGAGGGAAGTGAGTGCCCCCCCCACTTGTCTGCACTGCCACTCAGCATGGGGAGAGGAGGCTCCAGCCACACAGACGTCCCCTCAAGAGAGGATGGGCTGAGGCAGGATCCCAGATCAGTTGCTCAGCCACTCAACACCCATGGACAGCACCAGGCAGGATTCTGATTTCAGGGTGGGAAAGCCAGGGGTCCCGAAAGGGGACCGCTGTGCCCATGCAGGTGGTGGAAGTGAGCTCTAACACCAACTTGGTGGGACCCTGTCCCTCACCAGTGAAGCCCAGGCACACAGGACCACCTTGTTGGGGTGGCCTGAGGGCCCTGGAGTGGCTTACAAGAGAGGCCCCCTCATCCCTGAGCTCCACAGCACATGTGGTTGAAGGGTGAGACGGCTGACAGCCAGGAGCCCCATCCAGGCTTCTAGAGGAAAGACCAGCTGCTGGTGAAGTGTGTGGTGACTGGATCCCAATTTTGAGAACACCGAGGGGTGTTATCAGTGATGCATGTGGAGCTTGGTGGTCTGTGGCCACAGGAAAATCGGAGAGGAGGGGCCCAGAGGGGGGTGGCTGTCTGGGAGAGGTTGGGAGCTGGGTGGCTGGATGTGGCTGGTATCAGGGTTTGTGTGCTGTGTGGGGCTTCTGCTGTTTGGGTGCAGGCCAGGACGAATGCCATGTGTTTACAGGTGGGAGCAAGTACCTACTGTCCCCCATCACTTGTTTTTCAGCATAGCAAATGTGGAGCCGGGGAGGCAGGGGTGTGAGGGTGGCCCCTCAAGTGGAGGAGAGGGGCCTAATGTCCCTGGACCTGGGCTGGCTGTGTCCAGCATCTCAGGTGCAGAGTGGCCAGGGGGTGGTAGTGGCAGAGCTTAGGGCTAGTATAAGTGAGAATGGTGGGCCAGCTGCTTGGAGGTGGCACAGCACTTGCGGGCAGCATTGTGGTTTCTCACCTGTGTAGAGCCTGTGACCCCCAGAGCCCAGCGTACAGTGGGCCTGCAGCCTTGTGAGCTGGGCTGAGGCCCCTGTAGACCACATGTAGATGTCATAGAGATGCGTGGCAGCCCCCTTTCCCTGCCAGCCTTGTCTGCTCCCCCTCCGACTGCCTGCTGTCCCTGGTTCTGTCGAACCTTCCTTCTCACCTCCGTGTCTGACACAAGGTCACCTAGTGTCTCCCCGATGGCCATGCCCCCACAGCCAGAGGGGCCAGTTCTGCTCTGCCCTGACTCAGACCAGGAGAGGGTGCCTGAGAGGCTGCCCCTTCCCAGGTGCCCCAGGGTGGCTCTGCTTGGCACATGTGCACTGGCTCTGGAGGATGCCGTGGGCCCTGCCTCCTGGTCCTCATAGAGTCCCACTACTGTGTTGACCGGGCTGGGTACTGGGTGTCCTTAGAAGGAAGTCTGGTTATTGCCAGTACGGCCTGGAAATGTGCCTGGGACAGGCTGTACTGGGGGTGAGGTGGGCCGACTCTCTGAACCCTCAGGATAGCTGAATGTTTGTGGAGCCGGAAAATGGGGTTCCTGCTTCCAGGCCCATCCCCGAGCATCCCGCACTCCTCCTAACCCTCCCCTGTGCCCAATCAGATGTTGGGGGAGGGACTGGAGATGTTAGACTGGCAAGAAGCCCAAGGAAGGCATCGCCTACACCCTGTCCAGGCTGACCCTAGGGCAGCTCCGTCCAGGCTCCCGATCTTCTGGCTGTGTCACCTGGAGCCAGGCCATCAGGGCCATCACTCGGTCTCCAAAGTCTGCAGTGGCAGGTATAGTCCACAGGCTGTTCAGCAGGGTCACATGGCCCTACTCAGGTGCTTTCAGGGCTCCCCAGCCTGTGTCTGGGCTTCCTGCAGTGGCTGCTGTCCTGCACCCAGCTTCCCAGCTGGGATTGTGTGTCTCTGCTAAATTAAGGCCCTTTTCAGGGGGTGGGGGATTCTCGCTCACGGGAAGGCCCTGGGCAGGGACCCTGTCCTGTCAGGGAGGTCATGGGGTTCCCTGCAGCGTTGGAGAGGTGCGCCTGCAGCCTGGGGCTGTGAACTGGAGGCAGGTGACCTCTGGGGCTCTGAGTCACCCAAGTAGAGGGTGCAGGCCTGCAGTGGGGGTGTCCTGATGGCTGGGACCAGAGTGGGCGATGGCCCCTGTATAGCAGCCTCGTCACTCGCTGGCCGGAGCTGAGGTGATGGCGTTTTCCAGCATTGTCCACACAGCCCCTGGGAACCCGTCCCCCACAGACACACGTGGGTGCTGGGCTGACCTGGCTTCTGGTGGGGAACTGGCCCTTCCATGAGTCACTTGGTAACTGACAGCCTTTCTCTTGCTGCTTTTAAGATTCTTTGTGTCTTTCGCCTTTGCCATTTTCATTTTGATGTGCCTTGGTGCGGGCCTCTTTGGGTTCATCTTGTTTGGGACTCTGCACTTTTTGGACTTGTGTGTCTTTTTTCTTCACCATACTTGGGAAGTTTTCAGTCATTATTACTTTTAAGGTTTTGTATCCCTTGCTCAACTCTCTGAGGGGAGGCCTGCAAATACCATCAGAGGCAGGGCTTAATTTAGCACAAATGCTTCTTTTCAGGCATCATTTGACTGCCCACCATAAGGTGAGTTGGGTTCGGAAACCTGGTGACCAGGTGCTGCCCTCAGACTGGAGATGCACCTTCGGGGCTCGGGCACCAACAGCTGCCCTGGGGAAACACGCCTCAGGCCCATGCCCTGCGCCGGCCCCACCCCTCCAGCTACATTCTTAGAAAAAGGAAGCGAGAGCCCCTCAGTGCGCCTGCGGGGGTGGAAGCGCAGGGTGGACATTTGAAGAGTGAATGAGGCGTGTCGGGGGCGGAGCCGCGCCCGCGCAGTGGTTCCCTCTGCAGGAAACCCCGGGCTCGGAGGCGGGGCCTCTCAGCAGCCGCAGTGGTGGCGCCTGTGCAGGAGGGTGAGCGAGGCGCTGCTGAGCCTGGAGTGCGCCCTGCACCGCAGGAGGAGGAAGCTGCTGCTGGGCATCGCGCTGCTCGCCTCTGTAGCCTGTGAGTGAGCCCCTGCAGCAGGGGAGAGGGGGCTCTTTCATTGCTGGGCCCCGGGATGCGGTGCGGGGGTGGGAGCGCTGTGTGCGGCCCCAAGGGTGGCCCTGCTGCCCCGGAGGCCTCCCCGCCGGGAGGTGCTCTTTATGCTCCCACCCTTTTCCGGGGGCTTCGGGTTCTCGTCCTTTCCACTTTCCCAGCAAAGCAGCTGTCCAACTTGGGTCAAGACCTTCGACGGGTTAGGCCCAGTGCGGACTCCTGGCTGCCGGCTGCGGGCCCCTGTCCTGAGCTCAGTGACTGCGGTCCCACTTGGCCGAGGCGCGGCTGTCCTTGGGCAACCTCGTGAACCGAAGCCCCAGTCCACTGCCCCAAATACCCGCTCCCCCACGCGTGGGACTGCTGTCCCCATCGCCCGGGAGTCTGCCAGCCCTAGGGGAGCCTGCTGCGCGGGGACACCCTGGGGAATGCGCCGCCCTGCCCTGCTGGTTAAGTAGGATAAAAATACTGTTGCCTCTGGCATAGACCCTGCTAGACTTTGTTCCGCAGGAAAATTACTCAGCATTTAACTGTTGGGGAGCCAAGTATTGCGACCCTCACCAGCCAGCAGCAGCTCCCAGGTGTGTGGGCGCCGGTTCAGGGGCTCCGCTGTGGGCTCTCCTTGCCCAGCGCGCAGGCGCTTCCCCATGTGCGGTTCTCATCGCTGTCGTCACTCAGAGTGGCACCCGAGCTAGGGCAGCTGTTGGACCCTGTGTCTTAGAGGCAGAAACCGTTGTGTTTTTTTAAAATTTAGGAGCTGTTTGATGGGAGTTTATTTTAAACATGTATTTGATTGGAGGATATTTTAATTGTTGTTATTAATACCTTACCAAGTACAAAAATGGAACCAGAGGTAGCTCCCAATGTGAGCTCTTTGAATCCTGGTCACGGGACACACACTGAAATAAAACCACCTGCTAACGGGTTGAGTTACCAAGATCTGATTCCAGAGGTGAGAGGGGACCTGGGAAAGCACTAGGAAGACTTGTGTGATTAGACCCTGTCTGTCTAATGGAGCCCAGCTGCTTGGGAGATGGAGCTGAGGACTCTAGCAGGGCTTCTGGTTGCTAGGCAAGGTTTCAGGCTGGGGTGGGTGTTAGCTGTGGGTAGTTTGCAAGGGAGGAAGTGTGTGTTCAATTTTAAGAGAGCTGGCACCTGAGGGGAAAGACCACTTAAAGCTGCCTAATTATTGTTATGACAATAATAATAATACCAAAATTTGCTTAGTGCTTCCCGTGTATGTGCAGGCATGAGTCTCTTTCATTGTGTCATTTAATTCTCTCAACACTACTAGGAAGTAGGTACTGTGATTATTCCCTATTTAGAAGTGAGAAAATTAAAGTGGAGACAAATTGGGAAAATTTATGGATGGTTACACAGATGATAAGCTCTGGAGAGTCAAGTGTGGCTGTGACTGGTTACTACATCCCTCAGAGTGGAAGGGTCTCATCTTCCCCAGGTGTCAGAGTCACCTGGGACACTTAAAGAATACTGACAGCCCTGGCCCCTGTCCTGGGATTCTGAATGAGGAGGCCTGCCTGGGTTTTATCAGTTGGGACTGGAGAATGCAGACACCTCCCCACTGCTCCACCTTCACCCCATTCTTGGCATTGTTACGTCCTGAGAGCCTTTTCAAGCTAAAGGGCACCGTGGGTTAGGAGCCTTTGCTGTAACACCACAGGCTATGTGGCCCCTGGCAGTGACTCAATAATAAGTGTTCCCATTTTGAAAAAGAGACCTGTGTTTGTGGGGGTGACTGTCTCTGTCACCACTGTGCAGCCTGCCGTTGCTCCCCATCCGGAAGGACTGTATCTTTGTGATCTGGTCAAGTTCCCTAGTGTCTCATTGGTGTCCAGTGCCCCACCTTTTCCTGCTGGGGGGTAGTGGGGGGGGTTAAGCTGTTTCTTCCCTGTAGTCCCAGGTGGACCCCTACTGTTTCTAGTCACCCACGCCTTACCTCCTTTGGGATCAGTCTTTTCTGGCAACTGCTCTTGGGGTCCTCCCTGTACCTTACATGCACGTTGCTTACCACAAGCATGATGTTTTTTGCTCAGGGTCTTACCCTGCGTGCATCCGTAGGCACCAACTTTATTAGGTGGATGGCTGGTAGATGAGTGAGGACGGATTTTAGGAAACACAGAAAAAAGAAGGCGAGTCCCCCATGGGTTCCCCCATTCAGTAAACACTAACATCACTATGGCAAGTTGGTGAGCCCTGGTGCATGGATCAGCTCAACAAGGCCACGCCTTTCATACTGGGTTGGTTTTGCAGGCAGGGCCTTGTTGAGCTGATCCATGTACCAGGGCTTGTGTTTGTCTCCTAAGGCATCTGTGTGTGGCTAGGTGGGTTGTTCCCACCCCATTTAAAGGCTCTCTGTTTATTTAATTGGAAAAACTCCATTTTGTATTAAATCCCAGGAAAGCCCAGCAGTCAGAATTGTACTCCTGTAGACACACCCCTGCTTTGAAATCCCTTGTAGGGTATTATGTGAAAGCAAGATTATTTTATTTAATAGAAACAACACTAAGGCAGTAGTGAGCATGCGAGATGGATTTAGGATATTTCCTTTCCCTGGTTGACCTATTTTCCACTAGTGCACCCCCTTCCTGAGGGAACTGGCACATATGACTGATATTTGGGAAGGATAGGGAGGTGGTCTGCAGCCTTTGATTTGTGTTGTGGAAATTTGTTCAGAAATAACTATTAAAGTCATAAAGCCTTTCAATTAATCTCAGCTTTGTAGCTTTCTATTCAACAGGTCCATCCAGGAAAATGGTGAAATAAAAATTGAAAGGAAGATTGAAGAGGTTAGTCTCGTCCATATTTTGATTCTATTTTTTCTATATATTTATCTACTTTTGTTGCTTTCCTTGTACTGATGTGTTTATTGTAGCAGCTTGATGCTTATCCACGATTTTGAGACAATCTCTCAAAAATGATCCCTGCCCAGCCACAGTGGCTCAGTTGGTGGAGTGTCATCCTGTGCACTAAAAGGTTGCCAGTTCTATTCCTAGTCAGGGCACATACGTGGGTTACTGGTTCGATCCCCAGTTGGGGCACACACAGAAGGCAACTGATCAGTGATTCTCTTTCATAGCGATGTTTCTGTCTCTCCCCTTCCACTCTCTAACATGTCCTCAGGTAAGGGTTAAAAAAAAAGATCCCTTATTTATGGATTTTTTTTCCTCTCAGAGGAAGGGAGAGGGAGAGAGAGCTACAAACATCACTGATGAGAGAGAATCATTGATCGGCTGCCTCCTACAGTCCCCCTATTGGGGATCTAGCCCACAACCCAGGAATGTGTTCTGACCAGGAATCAAACTGTCACCTCCTGGTTCATAGGTCTCTGCTCAACCACTGAGCCATGTCGGCCGGGCTGCTCCCTTATTTAATAGGAGGGTTAATAATTCTTGTTATGCTACAGATACATCTTTGTGTCAGTCTTTGTCCATTTTATAAGTCTTAAAGGGAAAAGGAGTTTAAACTTTTATGTGATTTTTTTGGGTGAACCTTTCCAGAATTTCTTAGAGCAAGGGAAGTGATTACCTGTTCAAGGGATGGAGGCCAGTGCCAGCATTCACTCACGTGAGCAGATGCTATAAGGAAAAATGCCCATCTCAGATGCTCAGACTCAGGGTGTCCATAGGCACAGATGGGAAAGTCACACACCTCCCTCACTGATAGCTAGCTCCTCTGGTTGGCAATACACCTTCTATTTTAAAGTAATTTCTTATGTTTTAGTCAAGTAAGTGTAGATATGGATAGGCCATTGTACTGTGCACCTGGGAGGGGATGAGGAGTTCCTCATTTTCATTTGAAGCCAGGTGCTGGATTCCTGGGGAAGCCCTTGTTCTGTCCAAGCTCATGGTGTTAACACACATAGATGGGGATTGCCTCATAGCCTGTGATTTCTCTGCTGGAGCTGATCCCTTGGAGATAATATGCAGAAGCAAGATGTTAAGCTTTTGTGGGCAGCCATTAGGGGTTTTTTCATTTCTGAAAAGACACCAGTGGTGGTGAGCTGCCTATTTTTTGAGCCTGAACCACCTTTAATATTGTTCATAGTAAGTTGGGAAAGTAAAAAGGTTATTTTTCTCAGAGACTTATGCATCTATGGAGAATAATTCCAAAGTGCATTTAACTCTCTTGATTTTAGAGTTGTGATTGAAGTGTTATAACTTAATTTCAGACAAGAAGCAAATTATAGGAGGAATTGAAATCTCCCATGCCTATCTGGAACATCAGAGTGAGGGGAAAGTGGTGGAGCACTGTGTTTTTGCTTCAGAACTGATACCGGTTATTTTTGTTTTAGATTGTTGAACCACTTTGAAAATAAGAGGTTTGGAAAAAAGGTATGTATACTTTTTGTTTTGCTTTAGGAAAAGGTTTATGTCTTATATGTTTATCTCAGCTGAGTAATTCCTTAGTATGATAAATATACGGCACTGTCAAGACAAGAACCTTTTTACCACAAGGTAAATTTTTACTCTAAACTTTGGATGCAGTGTTTTTTAAACCTTTTTTTCTTTTGCAATTAAGAACTATTTTATTTTAAATTATTATTTTTTATTTTTTATTACAGCTCATATACATTATTATATTAGTTTCAGATGTACACCCCAGCAATAAGACATCGCATAGCTTACCAAGTGATCATCCTGATAAATATAGCACCCATCTGACACTGTATGTAGTTATTAGAATATTATTGACTAGCCCTAGCCAGTTGGTTGCAGGCTTGATCCCCAGGGCACGGGAGGGAACCAATCGATGTGTCTCTCTCACATTAATGTTTCTCTCTCTCTCTGTCTCTCTCTCTCCCTCCCCCCTTCTACTCTCTCTGAAAAGCAATGGATAAAACAGCCTTAGGTGAGGATTAAAAATATATATATATATTATTGACTATATATGCTGTATTTTACATCCCCATGACTATTCTGTAACAGCCAATTTGTATTTCTTAATCTCTTCACCTTTTGCACCCATCTCCGAACCTCCTCCCATCTGGCAATCATCAAAATATTCTATATCTCTGAGTCTGTTTCTGTTCTGCTTGTTTGCTTATTTTGTTTTTTAGATTCAACTGTTGATAGGCATGTATTCATTGCTATTTTATTGTTCATTTTCGTAATCTTATTTCTTCTTAAAGAATACCCTTTAACACTTCATATAATCTGGTTTGGTGGTGATGACCTCCTTTAGATTTTTTTTGTCTAGGAAGCTCATTATATGTCCTTTGATTGTAAGTAATAGCTTTGCTGGGTAGAATAACCTTGGTTATAGGTCCTTGCTTTTCATCACTTTGAATATTTCTTGCCATTCCCTTTTGACCTGCAAAATTTCTGTTGAGAAATCAGCTGACATAATTATGGGAGCTCCCTTTTAGGTAACTACAGGGTAACTGCTTTTCTCCTGCTGCTTTTAAGATTCTCTGTCTTTAAACTTTGGCATTTTAATTATGATGTGTTTTGGTGTGGGGCTCTTTGGGTTCATCTTGTTTGAGACACTCTGCACTTCCTGGACTTGGATGTCTATTGCCTTCACTTTGTTAAGAAAGTTTTCTGTCATTGTTTTTACAAATAGGTTTTGATTTTTTTGCTTTCTCTTTTCTGCTTCTGGCATTCCCATGATGTGAACGTTGGTTTGCTTGAAGCTGTCCCAAGGCTCTTAAAGTATCCTCATTTTTTTTGGATTCCTTTCTCCTTTTACTGTTCTGATTGGGTGCTTTTTCCTTATATTGCAAGTCACTGATTTGCTTCATGGCTTCATTTACTGTACTGTTGATTTCCTGTAAATTATCCTTCATTTCAGTTAGTTTATCCTTCATTTCTGACTGGTCCTTTTTTGTGCTGTTGAGGTTGTCACTGAGTTCATTGAGCATCCTTATAACCAGCGTTTTGAACTCTGCATCTAGTAAATTACTTGTCACCATTTTTTTAGTTATTTTTCTGGAGTTTTGTTCTGTTGTTTCTTTTGGAACATGTTTGCCTCCTCATTTTGGCAGTGTCCCTCTGTTTGTTTCTATGTATTAGCTTGAGCTTCTATGTCTCTATCTTGGTAGAGAGGCTTATAGATGTTCTGTAAGGTCCAATGACAGAGACTAACTGATCATCCAAGCTGAGCTCATAAGGTGTGCCTTCTGTGTGGGCTGTGTACACTCTCCTCTTGTTGAGCCTGGATTGCTCTTTGCATGTCAGTGGGAGGCCTTTACGTGTGAACTGATCAGCTGCAAGGACTGGCTGCAACCACCTACCTCTGTCCTCAGACCGTGGTGGAGGATCAGCAGTACAGGGGCCCACCCACAGAGCAGTACTTACTTCAGCCAGGCTCTGGTGCCCACTTAGTCTGCCCCCTGAGCATGTCACTTACAGAGGTGGTTGAGGGGGTCCTTTAACATGGTATAAAACTGTCCACTGGGTACACCTGCTCTGTGGCCTCTCTGTAGGTGCAGGCCAAGGTCAGCCGTCACCTGTGTTCTGCCTGGGGCCATCTAGCATGAGCTACAAAATGATCTGCAGATGGCTGTGACTTGTGCTGGCCTTGGAGGTGCCCTGGTGAGTCAAACCAGTGAGCCAAGACTGGCTGCTGCTACTGCTGGGCCTGTCTCTTACCAAGAGATAGGAGGCTGATACTGCTTGTTTGAGATATTTTAGGATGATCTGAAGCATGAGCCAAGAAAGGCCATTCATATGGAAAAGCCACTGAAAACAGCTTGGGTGGGCCTGAAAGTTGGGCAGGTTGGGACCTCGGGGAATCTCCAAAGAGGTGCAAACAGTGTTAGCCATGTTGACGGCTATAGAACCTGATATAGAACCTGCCTGCCAGCTCTATGGGGGTGTTCTCAAAAAAGGAATAGTGGCCTCTCCCAGCACTTCAATCTGGGAGAAAGCTGCCCCCTCAACTCTCACCCTGATGCCAGACAACTCAGTTCATACCCATATGTCCCTGGTTCCTTTCAAGCTGCTGTCTCTCAGTGCTGTAGCTCAAGAGCTGTGAGTCTGAATTAGTCCCTTTAGAAGTAACTGCCTAGGACTCCTGAAGCATCTGGCTCACTCACCACACTTCCCACTGTTTTTTACAGCCAGAAGTTCTGGGGACTTCTCCTGGAATTGGAACCCTGGGCTGGGGGGCCTGGTGTGGGCCTGGGACCCTTTATTCTTTAGGGGGGGACCTGTGGAACTGCTATATCTCTCCCAATTTTTATTCACTGCAGGTGGGTGTCTAACCAGCCTTTTCTACATCTTCGCCCCTCCTACCAGTCTTGATGTGGCTGCTTTTTTAATTCCTTAATTGTAGGATTTCCAGTCAGTCAGATTTTAGTCTGTTGTGAATGACAGTTTTTCTATAGTTTACTTGTCAAGAACTGTTTTTCTTTTAGAAGTTGTTTTAATTGATTATTTTAGAGACAGAGAGAGGAAAGAAGAAAGAGAGGGAGAGAGAAACATTGATGTGTTATTCCACTTCTGTGTACATTCACTGGTTGATTCTTGGATGTGCCCTGACGGGGCAGCCAACCCACAATGCTCTTGCATCAGGACGATGCTCCCACCAACTGAGCCACCTGGCCAGGGCTGTCAAGAACGATTTATGATGAAAGCTATGGATTCTCTCCATCGCGGAAGATCATGGGTGTATGTATGTATGTATGTATGTGTAGATGCATGTGTGGATTTATTTAAATTTATTTTTTCAGGGGTCTTTGTGAAGCCCAACCAAAGATCCTATCTAAAAAGTTCTTCCTCTAAAGACTCTGTGAGTTTGATTCTTACAAACTATGATGATCTAAGCCAATGTCTATATAAATGTTTTTGTTTTTCCCCATTTGAGTAATACCCAAGTAGTCAGAACATTGGTAGAAGAGACGGTCTGGGTCTGTTGAAATCCTTCTTTTCTAAACCCTGTGCATTCCTAAATTCCTGCAATTTAATTACATTTAAGTGAGGTTGAGCCTGTGTCTTAACTTTTGCAAGGCGGTCAGATGGTTTCTAGCCTATATTAATTATTCTAAGAGAATTATTTCCAAAACAAGAAAATATTTTAGAGGGTATAAAACCAAGTACCATATGTTAAGTTCTATAAGAAGTTATGGTCTGTGATATCATGTTGAGCCATTTATTTGCTTTTATCACCAAAATACATCAGGAAGTTTTCAGAATTCAGTCCAGGTAATGAGTGAGGCAGTGAAGAATTGTGTCCTATGGTGGGAACTTGATTTAAATCAGATTGCAAAGAAGATTTCTCCTCACCCTTTGCGTTGGTGGTTCTGTTGCAATTTTCCTCTCTGTCTTAAACAGTTGAGCTTCAGGCACTACGACTTTTTCCTTGACTGTATTTGGAGAACTATGTTTCTGGAGTAACAGTTGGGTCTTAGAGGTTTACAAAAGAAAATTGATAACATTCATTAAAGTTTCTGTATTTTTTTTTTATAATCAAAATGTGTTTATTCATTTCCTTCTTGTCTTTAATTGGTAGCTTATATGTAGTCAGAAAAACTATTAATGTCAGCTTTTACTGGAATAAAAATTGTATTTTTAACAGATTCAGTTAGTTACAAAATACTCTTATTTGTGCTTTAAATCACTTTTGCCATGATTTGGTGCTGAAATTATGCTGCTTGTATAATTCCATGGGATGAGAGCCAGAATTTCTGCCTTCAATGACTGGCATAATTTGAGATTTTAATTGAAGCTTAAAAAAATAGAAATAACCCACTACAGGCTTTATGTTTGTCCCCCCTAAAAAAATAATCTGTCCACAAGCAATCATTTTATTTAGAGAATAATATTTATTTATCTGTGAAAAGTGAATCAATTAGATTATTTCCCTATAAGGCAATGGCTTACACACATGATATCTTTAAGTTTGAGAATTATAGAATTCTCTTTGATACTTTCTTGATATTCTTTGTAATTTAAAAAAATTGTGATAAACTTGGCACATAATATTTTATCAGTTTAGGTGCACAACTTAATAATTCAGTATTTATGTACACTACAGAGTGATCACCACAGTGAATGTAGTTAACATCTATCCCATGTGCAATTGAACCCCTGCCCCCATTACACCCAAGCCCAAACCCCCTTCCCGTCTGACACACATCAGTGCGTTCTATGTATGATTTTCGTTCTGTTTTTTTAGTTTCCACATATGAGTGAAATCACACACAGTATTTACCTTTCTCTGCTTGACTTATTTCACTTAGCATAATACCCTCAGGGCCCATTCCTGTTGTCACAGATGGTGAGATTTCACTCTTATGGCTGAGTAGTATTGCATTGTATATATGCACCACAACTTCTTTTTATATTCATCTATTGTTTTCATATCATGGCTATGGGAAATAATGCTGCAGTGAACATAGGGGTGCGTATATCTTTTAATTCGTGTTTTTCATTGTTTTAGGATAAATACCTAGAAGTGGAATTGCTTAATCACATAGTGTTTCTACTTTTAATTTTGGGAGCAGCTCCATACTATTTTCCACAGTGGCCGCTCCAGTTTACTTTTCCATCAACAGTGCACAACCATTCTCCATACCCTCCCCAACACTTATCAGTCTTTTTGAGAATAGCCATTCTGACAGGTATGGGTGAAACCTCATTGTGCCTTTGAGTTTCATTCCTCTGATGACTAGTGACATTGAGCATATTTTCATGTCCCTGCTGGCCATCTGTAGGTCTTCTCTTGAAAAATAACTATTCATTTTTATATACTCTGCAGATTTTTTAATTGGTTGGTGTGTTTTTTTACTGAGTTGTATGAATTCTTTTTATATTTTGTATTTAATCCCCTATCAGAGATATGATTTGCAAATAGCTCCCCTTTTGTTGGTATCCTTTTCATTTTATTGTTCGATTCATTTGCTGTACAGAAGCTTTTTAGTTTGAAACCCTATTTTATTTATTTTTGCTTTAGTTGCCATTGATTTTGGAGTCAGATCCCAGAAATAATTGCCAAGACCAATATTAGAGAGCTTACTGCCTATATTTTCTTCTAGGAGTTTTAAGGGTCCAGGTTTTCGTTCAAGTCTTCAGTCCATTTTGAGTTGATTTTTGTCTGTGGTGTTAGATAGTGGTCCTTTTTCCTTTTTTTTTTTTCGTTTTTACATGTTGCACTTCAGTTTTCCCAATACCATTTATTGAAAAGATTGTCTGTTTTTCATTGTATATTCTTTCCTCCTTGTCCTAAATTGATTGACCATATATTCTTGTGTTTATTTCTTGCCTCTATTGTGTTCCATTTATTTGTGTCTGTTTTTATGCCAGTGCCATACTGTTTTGATTATTATAGCGTTGTAGTATAGTTTAATTATTAGGGAGCATGATGCCTCCACCTTTGTTCTTTTTCAAGATTGCTTTGGCTACTTGTGACCTTTTGTGGATCCATAAAATTTTGGATTGTTTTATTTCTGTGATAAATGTCATTGAAATTTTGATAGAGATTACATTGACTGTAGCTTGTTTTGGGGTAATATGGCTATTTTAACACTATGAAGTCTTCCAGTCCATGCACATGGAATATCTTTCCATTTATTCGTGTCTTCAGTTTCTTTCATCATTGTGTTACAGTTTTCAGAGTACATGTCTTTCACCTCCTTGATTAAATTTATTCCTTGTTATTTTATTCTTTTATTGGCGTTGTAAATGGGCTTGTTTTCTGAGTTTCTCTTTCTGGCTACTATTCATTGTTAATGTATAAAAAAGGAAGAGATTTTTGCATTTTGAATTTGTTCCCTGCAACTTTACCAAATTTATTTATTCTAACAGTTTATAGTGGTGTTTAGGGTTTGTATTTATAAAACATGTCACCTATAAATAGTGACAGTTTACATCTTCCTTCCCTGTCTATGTGCATTTTATTTCTTTTTTGTACCCAATTGCTCTGTCTAGAACATCCAACACTATGTTGAATGAAACTGGGAAGAGTGGGCATCCTTATCCTGTTCCTTGTATTACAGAAACAGCTTTCACCCTTCCAGCATTGACTCTGATGTAGGTGTGGGCTTGCCATTTGAGGCCTTTATTATGTAGAGGTGAGTTTCAACTGTGCCCACTTTATTAAGACATTTTCTTTGTAAATGGATGTTGAATTTTATCAAATGCTTGATATCATCATGTGATTTTTGTCTTTTATTTTGTTAATGTGGTGGATCATGTTGATTAATTTGTGTGTGTGGACCCATCCTGGATTCCCTGGAATTTCCACTTCATCATGGTGAGTGATCATTTTAATGTATTGTTAAACTAATTTTGCTAATATTTTGCTGAGGATTTTTACAAATGTATTCATCAGGTATATTGGCCTGTACTTTTCTTTTTTGTGGTGTCCTTTTCAGGTTTTATAATCGGAGTAATTTAGGCCTCCTAAAATGACTTTGTAAACTTTCTATTCTCCAATTTTTTAGAAGAGCTTTAGGAACATTGGTGTTAAATCTTTTTTGAATGTTTGAGAGAGTTCATCAGTGAAGCCATCTCTTCCTAGACTTCTTATTTTTTATTTTATTTTTATTTTTTGTTAATCCTCACCTGGGGATATTTTTCCATTGATTATTAGAGAGTGGAAGGGAGGAAAGGATGGGGATGGGAGAGAGAGAGAAACATCAATATGAGGGAGACACATTGATTGGTTGCCTCCCGCATGAGCCCCCACTGGGGCCAGGGGTGGAACCTGCAACCCAGGTTAAGTGCCTTAGACTGGGACTTGAACCCGAGGCCCTTCATTGTGTGGCCCACGCTGTAACCACTGAGCCACCAGCCACAGCTGTTTCTGGACTTTTAAAAAAGTTATTAAAATGTTTTTGGGATATATTGGGGTGACATTGGTTATTAAAAATACATGTTTCAGGTGTATGATTATATAATACATTATCTGTATATTGTATTGTGTGTTCACCATCCTAGAGAGTGTCTCCTTCCAACACCATTTACCCCCCTGCACCCTATTCTACTTCCCCCTACTACACTTTCCCCCTGATATTCACAGTAATGTCTTCTTTGAGTATAAGCTCCGTTGTGTGTGTTTTTAAAATTTATGTTTTTCTTCTCATTGATATTTTTCTTAAAGATAGAGGAAAGGAGAGAGAGAAACATCAATGTGAGAGAGAAACATTGATCAGTTGCTTTCCATATGCACCTCAATCAGGAATCAAACCCATAAATGGGCTATGTACCCTGACTGGGAGTCGAACTGGTGACCTTGTTGTGCACAGGAAAACACTCAACCAACAGAGCGACACTGGCTGGGGCTATAAGTTGTATTTTTCCCCCTTAATATCTGTACACATTTCATCCCTCTCCTCAACCCTGACAGCTTACAGTCCATTCTCTATCTATGAGTCTGTTTCTATTTTGTTTGTTAGTTTATTTTGTTCATTAGATTCCACGTGTGAGTGGAATCATATGGTAGTTGTCTTTCTCTAACTGTGTTATTTCACTTAGCATAATGCTCTCCACCTCCATCCATGCTGCTGCAAAGGGTAAGATTTCTGTCTTTTTTATGGCCAAGTCGTATTCCATTTGTAAATGTACCACAGCTTTCTTATTCACTCATCTACTGATGGGCATTTGGGCTGCTTCCAGATCTCAGCTAGTGTAAATAGCGCTTCTTTGACCTTAGGGGTGCATAAGTTCTTGGTGTTTCAGGTTTCTTTGTATATATTTTCAGAAGTGGGATCACTGGTCAAATGGCAGTTCATGTTTAATTTTTTGAGGAAACTCCACACTGTGTTTACAGTGGCTGCACCAGTCTGCATTCCAACCAGCAGAGTAGTAGGGCTCCCTTTTCTCCACATCCTTGACAGCACTTGTTGTTTGTTGATTTATTGACGGTAGCCATTCTGACAGGTGTATGGTGATACCTCATTGTAGTTTTAATTTGAGTCTTTCTGATGGTTAGTGACATTGAGCATTTTTTCATGTCTCCTGGCATCTGTTTATCCTCTTTGGAGAAGTATCTATTCAGTTCCCTTGCCCATTTTTTAACTGGATTGTTTCCTGACGTTGTGTTGTATGCGTTCTTTGTATATTTTGGAAATTAACCCGTAACCAGATGTATCATTGTAAAATATATTCTTCCGTACAGTGGGTTCCTTTTTCATTTTGTTGGTAGTCTCTTTTGCTGTGTAGAAGATTTTTAGTTGGATGTAGCCCCATCTGTTTGTTTTTCCCTTTGTTTCTCTTGCCCTTGGTGATCTATCAGTGAAAATTCTACTCTAAGTGATGTCTAAGATTTGACCGTCTACATTTTCTTCTAGGATTTTTATGGTTTCATCACTTACATTTAAGTCTTTTATCCATTTTGATTTTATTCTTCTGTATGGGGTAAGTTGGTGGTCTAGTTTTATTTTTTTGCATGTGCCTGTTCAGTTTTCCTAGCACCATTTATTAAAGAGACTGTTTTTACTCCATTGTGTGCTCTTGCCTTCTTTGTCAAATATTAATTGACCATATTGGCATGGGTTGATTTCTGGGCTCTCTGTTCTGTTCCATTGGTCTATATGCCTATTTTGTGCCAGTTACCAGGCTATTTTGATGACAGTGGCTTTGTGGTATAACTTGATATCCAGTACTATGATTCCTTCCAACTTCTTCTTTCCCAAGATTGCTGTAGTTCTTTGGGGCCTTTTTAATTTCCATATAAATTTTTGAAATAATAGTTCTAGGTCTGTGATATATGCTGTTGGTATTTTAATAAGAATAGCATTAAGTCTGTAGATTGCTTTGTGTAGTATCGACATTGTAATGATGTTAGTTCTTCCAACCCATGAACATTGTATATGCATCCACTCGTTTGTATCTTTCTCTGTTTCCCTTTTCAAAGTCCTATGCTTTTCCAAGTACAGTTCTCTTAAATCCTTGATTGATTCCCAGGTATCTTTTGTTGTTGTTGTTGCAGTGGTAAATGGGATTATTTTTTAGTTTCTCTTTCTGAGAGTTCATTATTGGTGTATAAATATGCCATTGATTTCTGGATGTTAATTTTGTATTCAGCTATTTTGCCGAATTTATTTATTAAATCTAGCAGTCTTTTGGTGCAGTCTTTAGGGTTTTTTGTATAGAGTATCATGTCATCTGCGAATAATGACTGATTTTCTTCCTCCTTTCCAATTTGGATGACTTTTCTTTTTGTTTTCTGAATGCCATGACTAGGACTTCCAGTAATATGTTGAATAAGAGTCATGAAAGTGGACATTCCTGTCTTGTTCTTGATCTTAAGGGAGACACTATCTGGTTTTGCCAATTGAGTATGATGTAGGTTATAGGTATGTCATATATGACCTTTATTATGTTGAGGTGTGATCTCTCTGTTCCCACTTTGTTGAGAGTGTTTATCATAAATGGGTGCTAGATTTTGTTGAATGCTTTTTCTGCTATCTAATGATATGATATGATTTTTATCCTTTATTTTTTAAATGATTTATCGTGTTTATTGATTTGTGAATATTGTACCAGCTTTGTGTCCCTGGAATAAATCCCACTTGGTCATGTTGCATGTTCCTAATGTATTGCTGGATCCAATTTGCTAATATTTTGTTGAGGATCTTAGTATCTGTGTTCATCAAGGATATTGGCCTGTAATTTTCTTTTTTGTAGTATCTTATATGATTTTGGAATCAGGACAATGCTGGTCTTGTAAAAAGAGCTTAGGAGCCTTTTTTCTTCTTGAATATTTCAACTAGTTTCAGAAGGGTAGGTGTTAGTTCTTTTGCGGTTCCGTAAGATTTTCCTGTGAAGCTATTTGGTCCAGGACTCTTGTTTGTTGGGAGGTTTTTGATTACTGATTCTGTTTTGTTAGCAGTAATCGCTATGTCCAGATTTTCTGTTTCTTCTTGATTCAGTCTTGTAAGATTGTATCCTCCTAGGAATTTATCCATTTCTTCCAGTTTGTCCAGTTTGTTGGCATATAGTTTTTCATAATGTGTTTTTATGAAATCCTTTGTATTTCTTTGGAGTTAGTTGTTACTTCTCCTCTTTTATATCTAATTTTATTTATTTGGGTCCTCTTTTTTTCTTGATGAGTCTGGTTATAGGTGTGTCGGTCTTATCTTTTTTGAAAAAATATTTTTATTGATTTTTAGAGAGAGAGAAAAATGGAGAGGGGAAGAGAAAGAGAAACATTAATGTGAGAGCTGAATAGTGTTGGATGTTGATGAGCTGCCTTCTACACTCCCGCTAACATGGTGATTGAGTCTGCAACCCAGACATGTACTCTGACTGGTAATCAAATCTGCAACCCTTTGGTGCACAAGACGACGCCCACACTAGCTAGGGCAATCTTGTTTATCTTTTCAAAGAACCAGCCCTTGGTTTCATTGATCTTTTGTATTGTTAAACTCTATTTTCTTTTTTTCTGCTCTGATCTTTGTTATTTCTTTTCTTCTACTCACTTTGCCAGTTGTCGTTTTTCTAGTTCCTTAACATGAAAAGTTAGATTGTTTGTTTGTGATTTTTCTTGTTTCTTGAGGTAGGCCTGTAATGCTATGAATTGCCCACTGCTGAGGACTGCTTTCACTGAGTCTCATAGATTTTGTGTTGTTTTATTCTAACTTTTATTGTTTCAGCATATCCTTAGATTCCTTTTTTGATCTCTTTGTTAACCCATTCATTGTTTAGTAACATGTTATTTAGTCTCCATGTCTTTGTATTTTTCAACATTTTTTTTCATTGATTTCTATGTTTTTAAACAATATATATTTTTATTGATTTCAGAGAGAAGGAGGGAGATAGAAACATCACTGATGAGAGAGTCATTGATCGGCTGCCTCCGGCACACTCCGTACTGGGAATGGATCCCACAGCCTGGGCATGTGCCCTGACCGACAATTGAACCGCGTTCTCCTAGTTCCTAGGTTGCTGCTCAACCGCTGAGACATGCTGGCCAGGCTGATTTCTACGTTATACTGTTACAGTCGGTGAAGATGCTTGGTATGATTTCAGTGTTCTTAAACTTATTGATGCTTATTTTGTGTCATAACATGTGATCTATACTAGAAAACATCCCATGAGCTCTTGGAAAGACTGTATGTTCTACTTTAGGGTGAAGTGCTCAAGAGATATCAGTAAAATCCATCTGATCTGTGGTGTCATTTAAAGCCTCCATTTCCCTGTGGATTTCCTGTCTGGGCAGAGTTAGCCATTGAAATAAGTGGGGTGTTAAAATTCCCTAGTATAATGCTGTCCTTTTATGTCCATCAGTATTTGCTTTAAATACTTAAGGTCTCCTATGTTGCCTTCATACGTGTTTACAAGGACTGTATCCTCCTGTTGGATTGCTGCCTTTATCATTATGTAATGTCCTTCTTCGTCTCTTATTATAGCCTTTGTTTTAAAGTCAGCCATGCTGGTTTGGCTCGGTTGGTTGAGTGCTGTCCAATGCACCTGGCGGTTGCCGGTTCATTCCCATTCTGGGCACATTCTGGTTGTGCGTTTGATCGTCAGTATGGGGCATGCTTGAGGCAGCCAGTTGATGTTTCTTCTCATCAATGTTTCTGTCTCTCTCTCTCCCTCTGCCTTCCTCTCTCTGAAATCAACCAAAACAAATAAAAGTAAAAATGAACTCCAGTTTGTCAGATATATCGGTATCCCAGCTTTTTTTTCTCTTTCCATTTGCATGACATATCTTTTTCTGTTCCTTTGCCTTTAGTCTATGTGTATCTTTCGTTCTCAGGTGCATCTCTTGTAGACAGCATATATATGGGTCTTGTTTTCTTATTCATTCAGCTACCCTATGTCTTTTCATTGAAGAACTTACACTATTTACATTTAAAATAATTATTGGTAGGTATGTATTTATTGCCAATTTCTTTTTTAAACTATGAGTCTTTGCGTTTTGCTTTTTTCTCATTCTCTTTCTTTGACTTTTAACCTTTCTTGTAATACGGATTTGGTCATAACACAGCAATATTTAGGTTTCATTTGTTTTGGAAGCTCTATGTTTCTTCTATTTTATATGCTAGTTTTGCTGGGTAAAGTAGTCTTTTTGTAGGTTCTGTAGGTCCTTCCCTTTCATCACTTTGAATATACCACTCCACTCCCTTCTGGCCTGACTTGTTTCAGTTTAGAAATGAGCTAACAGTATTATGGGAGCTCCTTGGTAGGTAAGTAACTTTTATTCTCTTGCTACTTTTAAGATTCTGTCTTTGTCTTTAAGCTTGCCATTTTAATTATGATGTGGTGGTGTTGTTAGCCTCATTAGGTTCATCTTGTTGGGATTGTCTGTGCTTCCTAGACTTGTGTGTCTTTTTCTTTCACCAGGAAAGATGATTTTCAGTCATTTATTCTAATAGTTTCTCCCTTCTGTGCTCTCTGTATTTTCCTTCTGCCACCAGCATTATGTGAATGTTGTTACACTTCATGTTGTCTCTAAGAATCATTAAACTTTTTTTTTTTTAAATATATCTTTATTAATTTCAGAGAGAGGAAGGGAGTGGGGGAGTGAGAGAAAAATCAATGATGAGAAAGTTGTTGATTGGCTGCCTCCTTCACGCCCCCAACTGGGGGTCAAGCCCACACCCAGGCCTGTGCCCTGACCAGGAATCGAACCTTGATCTCCTGGAACCTATGCTGATGTTCAACTGCTGAGCCACACCCGACCAGGCTAAACTAGTTTTATTTAAAAAATTTTGTTGTTGTTGTTGTTCCTCTGATTGGCTGGTTTTTCTTCTCTTTCAAATCAGTGACTTGATTGTCTGCTTCATCAACTTACTGTTTATTCCCTCCAGTGTTACGAATTAATCTGAATTTCTTCTAGTATTAGAATGGATGTGAAATTAATTATTCATTTTATATATTGTGTTCCTAATATCTGACTGGTTCTTTTTTTATGGTTTTTATGTCCTTTTTCATGTTGTTGCAGTTCCACTAAGTTTCTTAAATATCCTCATAACTATTTTTTATTACTCTATACCTGATAAATTGTTTACCTACATTTTATTTAGCTCTTTTTGGGGCGATTTTTCCTATTCTTTCATTTGTGGCATGCTTCTTTGTCTCCCATTTTGGCTGGATCTTTGTGTTTGTTTCTATATTTTAGTCTTGGGAGGGTGGTCTTACTTAGTAGGTATCCTGTGGGTCTAGTGGTGCAGTTTTCTTGATCACCTTAGCTGCTCCAGGAATGTCCCTTGTGTAGGTTATGTGAGCCCTCCTGTTGTAATTGAGTCTTGATTGCTATTGGCTCATTCATGTGTGGTGTCAGCCCTGAGTCTGGATGACTGAGGATCAGCCTTGACCACAGTTAGGACATGCTGTGCAGGTACTGATTACATGTAGCAGAATTCACCTCAGCAGGGACTATTGCCTGCAGAGATCTCCCTTTGGATTTGTCACTTGCGAAACTAATTGGATGCTGTTCTGATGTCATCTGAATCTGGCCACTGGTTGTGTTGGTTCCGGGGCCTCTTGGGATGGACTGTATTGCATGCCAATGTTAGATGCCACCTATGACGAGCCATGGACAACGTTTTGGAACAACAAATGATGTAGTTTGTTCTGGCCTCTGATTGGCCTAAATGTGTGCAGAAAGGACCAAATTTTGCACCAAGGCAAGCTTTTATCAGAACTAGGCCTGAGGGCAGGTTATCAAAAGACTTAAGGCACCCTGAGATTCACCTCCACCTGCCTCTGCCTTCGGCTGCCTATTAAGCTTTAGACATTGAAAGAGCCTCTGGTACTACTTGAGTTGCATGAGTTAGGTTCTCAGTGAGTTACCAGGTAGGGGTGAATGGTGTTCACCAGATTGATTCAGGATCAAACTTGGTTCCAGTGCTGGGTCTCAGGCCACTCAGCAAATGTCCTAGAGTATACTATACCCAGCTGCCACCTGCTGGGTGCTTACACGCCTTTGTGTTGGGGAAAGGTCTCAGAGTGATCAGGGTGAGGCCAACAGAGTTTTTCAGGCCCAAAGAGACCACGATTTGGCCATGCGAATGGAAGGCTCTGCTCCAGTTGCATTGCAAGGGAAAAATGGCCCATATGCTAGAGCCATACACTCAGCACGTCACAACTTGTGCTGGGTAGATACTGAGCTAGAAGCAGCTGTTGTGGGTTGGGAGGATGGGGCCACTGGATTTCTTATGTCTGAGAAGTGCTGATCAGGATGGGGAAGGTGAGGGGAATGGCCTGCTTGCCAGAGCCACAGAAGTCACTCTGCAAAGATCCTGTCCAGATCTAGGCAGGGCAGAGCCAGCAGGAATCTAGAAAGTGAGGCCACTAGGAGCCCATAGAGTGAGGCTTGTGGATCTCCCATGAAGGTAAGTACCAGTCAGGTTCACGGGAAAGTGGATTGAATGGCCCCTGCCTCAAACCCACAGAACTCAATCACTGACACACCCTGAGTCTGCCCAGACATCTACACCCCAGCACATGGGGTTGACTACTCAGCAGGCCACAAGCTCCTCAGAGTGGGCCAATGTGGAGTCCAGAGAGTAGGGCTGTTGCATTCCATGTGGCTGATGTCATATGGTGGAGAGTGTTCCTCCCAAGAAGATGGAGTCTGCAGTGTGGGAGAGGAACTCTTCTCAGGGAACTCTTCTGGTGGCTGTTCCTCCAGCTCTCTCCGCAGAGCTACAAATTCCAGTCTTGCCTCATGGGATTCAAGTCTGCTTTGCCTCTTCCTCTTCCAGAGCCTAGGGTGAGTGCCTGTGAATGAGATTTTGTGCGTTTGCCCTTTTAGAGGGTATTTGTGTCTCTGGTGGGCTCCTTTCTCTCCCTGAAGGACAGAAACCCCATGCTTTTCACAGCCAGAGGTTATGCCGGTGCCTTTTCCTAGCTCAGGTATTATAGCCGGGGTACCCGGCATGGGGTTGAGACTGCATGCTTCTCAGGGGCACTCCTGCTACTGAGATATCCCTCCAGAACCTCAGCCACCACCCATGGGAATGGGGCCAGCCCATTTTTGTCTCCACGCTTCTAACAGTCTCGATATGGTTTTTCTGTAAACCCTTGGTTATAAGAGTTCTCCTCATCTAGTCTTCAGTTCATTATTTAAGATGAGTGTAGCTTCCACCTACTCTAACACCATTTTGGATCTCTTCCTGGATATATTTTTGGTAACGAATTTTTTTATTACTGATTCAATCTCCTTACTAGTAATTAGTCTGATCAGATTTTCTGTGTTTTTCATGATTCAGTCTAGGAAAATATGTTTTTAGGTATTTAGCATTTTTCTTTATAGTTGTTCAGTTTGTTGGTGTATAATTGGTCATGGTGGCATTGTATGATTCTTTGTATTTCTTTGATATCAGTTGTAACTTTTATGATTTTATTTATTTGTGTCTTTCTTTTAGTTAGTCTAGAAAAAGGTTTGTAAACTTTTTGGAAAGCAGCAGCTCTTAGTTTCATTGAATTTTTAATTGTCTTTTTTCATGCTGATCTTTATTTCCTTTCTTCTACTTTGTTCTTCTTTTTCAAGTTTCTTTTGGTTTAAAGTTACATTGTTTACTTGAGATTTCTTTTTGCTTCTTCAGGTCGGCTGTATGGGTTATAAAATTCCTCTTTAGAGCTGCTTTTGCTGTATTTCATAGATTTTCGAGCTTTACATTTGAATTTCCTTTTGTCTCAAGGTATTTCTTATTTCATCTTTGTTTCTTGTTGATGGATGTGTCAAAGAATTTGTAGTTATGTTTTATAACTTCCACAAACAATAAAACTTAGCTAAAATTAAGGGTATCAGCTCCACTGTATTAATTTCATATTTGACCTGTGTCAAAATAACATTGTAATTATTTTAAAAATATGTTTTTATTGATTTCAGAGAGACAGAGAGAGAGAGACACATCAAGGACGAGAGTCATCTATTCGCTGCCTCCCGCACTCCCCCTGCTGAGGATGGAGCCCACAACCTGGGCATGTTCCCCCTGCCTGGGAGTTGAACAGCGACCTCTTGGTTCATAGGTTGATGCGCAACCACTGAACCGTATCGGTTGGCAACATTGAAACTTAATATCTTAATTATTTATGTGATCAAAATATGGGAAGAAAAATGTGAGCAAAAACACGCCCTCCTCAGATCCCTTGTTCTACATCTCTTTCCATGCTGGTAAGACCTCCACCCCAAAAGGCTACATTTATTCAACTTCAGCAGCGCAACACTGACCTAGAGCCCATGCTGAGAGGACCACCACACTTCCTCTCCAGGACCTGCCAAGACACTGTTAGATACTGTTCACTTTTAACAAAAAGAGGGACTGTCCAGGGCCTGCAGTGGCTCAGGAACACGATGCCCACTGATTCAAGTGCAGAAGGGCTTATGCCCAAACCAAATGGCATTGTTTTTACAGTCCATCCGGTTCAACATACCAGTGACAGGATTTAAGACTTCCCATTGCAGGCCCTATGAGCACACGTGAAATGTGTAGAGTGTCCTCAGTGACCCCATTTTAACCCACATCCATCACGCTTTCTTCTCCTACCTCCCCGCCCCTTTTGCCCCTTTCAGCCTTGTCCCCAGCAGTGGCTTATAATATGCTTCCCCCTCCTGCCCCCAGTCCACCACACAGACCCACTTCAGAGCTGGCCCCCTCCCATCCACTCTGACTTCACACAGACTGCCCAGTATTCAGACACCTGGTTGGCCCCAGGATACCCTGTGACGGACAGTGTGCCGTGAAGTGACCTCATCCCAGTTTCAGGGCCAGAGGGCCATGCGTTCATTTCCCATTCCGCAGAGACTGACAGCATGTGCTGGAATCCACACATGAGACCAGGACCCGGGACATGTCGCTGAGCCAATGCATGGCACCTCCGTCAAGGACCCTAGTGCCAGTCAAGGGTCTGACCACTTTGGCTCTCAGCCACCCAGGAGCCACAGCAGGGCTCTGCAGTCAAGCACTCTGGTGTCCTTCAGCTGAACCGTGACTCCTGCATGCACATGCCCTCCTGCCCCAGAGCCTGGAGTTCGGGTTCTCCTTGCTGCCTAAGTCCATTCCGTGTCCATCCACCCCAATGTCTCCATCTTTAAATCTTATGTTCCCAGACTGTACCAGCCCTGCCTGCTGCGGGCACCCACAGAACCCGAGGTCTCTCTCGTCTTTGACGATTTCAGTACTTGCATCGCTGGCACCCCCTTTACCCCGTCTTCGTCATAACCCTTGGTTCAGTGCCTGTCATGACCCTCCAGCACTTACAGATTCTAAGCCCCTGAGCCTCGTGGCCTCCATTCAGTGAAGGGCAACATGATGGAAATGCCAGTGCCCAGCTCCTGCCAGCTGGGGGACTGGGATGGTGCCCGTGGGAGAGTCCACTCAAATGCCCCGATCTCAAGGGAAGCACAACAATTGTAGTTTCCTGGGCAGCACAGGCGGTGTCTGGAAGAGCCCCCATTCGCAGTGCTGGCCCGGGTCCTGGGCGGACAGGTGCGTGGCCCTGTTGCAGGCAGGCGGCCCCTTTAGAGCATGGAATGAACACGGTGCGCTGCACTTGATTAACTAAGGCCAGTTATACAGGGACACATGCTGCCCAGTTAGTTACAGGAGGGGGACACAATGGCGCCAGCAGTAAGGTGAGAATGTGCAGCACAGTGAAAGATGTTTCATGGTAAGGGATCCAGAGAGGCCCGGGGCTGGGTCTTTGACTTCCCTTCTGTAAGGACACTGGGGACACTTTCCCTCTCAGTCGGGACTTGCCTAGAACGCTTCAGACCCGGAACCCAAAAGGGGGCTCAGCTGGGGATGTTTATATCTTGCTGGTCATCTGTGCGCATCCCCAGGTTGGCCCCAACGATCACCTCGACCACACAAACCTTCACATCATCTTATATCCAGCATGGACTCATCCCACTCGTCTCTTTCTGTACCTTTTGTTCAGAGCCCCCGGCATGTCCTTATTTCACGTTATGTATGTGTTGGCTGCTGTGACTCTTTCCTGCAAACTCGCCATCCTCACAAGCCCTTTGGGTTGAGCACTGAGCTTCTAGAGCCTGCCCATAGGAGGCGCTCTGCACACACCTGTTAGGGGAGGGAGTGCACCACGTCCTCTTAACACAATCTACAAATTTAAGGAGATCCCAATTGGAATTCCAAGGGAACTCGTTCAAGTGATTCAAAGTTCATACATACTAAAATTTAGAATGTGTGTATTTTTTAAACAAATTTTATTTGCAAGAAATTATTAAAAAATGATTGAATACCTGTTCAGCGACACCTATACAGTGATGATCATCAGAGAATTATTCCTAAAGCAGAAAGCTAAATAACATTAAGTCCATTAACTAGAACCAAATAACGTAATTCATGACGCAGCAGGAGAAAAGACACTAGGAGGTATTCTTTTTAGAAATATTTTTAATATTAGAATATATTGTCACATAAAAATATAACGGATATATTACAAATATGGATAGGTGTATATTCACCTACATGACTAGCACATATGAAAGAATATATAAAGATCTGTACTATTATTTCCAATTTAGTGTGTGCATAATTACTTATTTTAAACCTTTACCTTTTCTGCCTATAACCCTGAGTTATTTTTATAATAAAAAAATCTATTTTTGAAAAGTAAAATCAGTTCCAATTGCTTTATTGTAAAGGTTATGAATTGTGTGCATTTGTGTATCGAAGGTGGGGACAGAAAATTTTGTCCAGTACAACTCACCTGGAAAGACAAGCAGCTTCGGTTTTGCCTGAAAGTTGGGGATTGTTTTAATTTTATCTGAACCAAATTGTACTTGAAATAAATCACATGCCTAGCAAGCAAACTGCATTGTGGCAAGAAACCCGATTCGGAAGTAGATACACTCGACTAACTGTAGCATGGAACATGAGTGCAGCAAAGTACAGACACACAGACCCCTGGGTTCTGGTCCCTCCTTCACCCCCTCGCAGGCTTTCTCATTTCTCTGCAGGTTTGTCTGCTTTTGTTTGGTTCTCAGCATAGTTTTAGGATCCTCTGTGCCTTGCTCTCCACTTACTATTTTATATTTATTTCTATCTCCACTGTATCCAACCTTGTCTGTCCATTTTTAAGCTGCTTGCTATTCTTTCTTCATGTTTTTCTTGTCTTTAAATCTCATTGGAACATAGTTGAGAAAAAAATTCATTTTATGTCCTATAAAAAGTCACAACTTCCCACGTATTTTAGTTCTTACGTTTCCTTTGTACAATTTCACTGCTAGGAATGGACACATATGAGGCAAAATGTCTGCTACGTGTTGTGCTGCTCGTAAGAGGAATTTTTGTGTTGTCTGACTTTAATAAACTTCCACCTAAGACCTAAGAGTTTCCGTGAAGAGAGATTTTGTATTCAAACATGTTTTCTTACTTTTTAAAACAATTTATTACTGACACTATAACAGAGGTCCCCTTATATCACCCATGATGCCTCCCCCCCGCTCCCAGTCCCCCCCCCCCCAGGCCTTCCCCACAGTGTTGTCTGGATCCTTAGGTTACACGTCTCCAAATAAATTATTTGCTTAATCTCTCACCCCCCACCTCCACCCCCTTCCCTCTGTGATCATGGCGTCTGTTCCATCCTTCTGTGCTTTCAGAGAGGGCAAAGTCCATGAAAATGGGATCCTGTTAAGACTCTTTTCCTCTTTTGCTGTCTGTCATTCACTGGCTTCCTTTGGTCTCAGAATAAGTTCTGAGTGTTCAGCTGGCCAACTAGGACTGGGGCTCCAGCTGGCAGGACAGGAGGTAACTGCAGGACAGAGTGCCACCTGTGAGCTCCCTGGAGCCACACCTCAGGTGTCCCTCCCAGTGTCAGGTGACCTAGGAGGTGCTACACAACAAGGTCTGGGGCTGACCAGGGAGCCATGGACACAGGTTCCCTGGACTGGCCACAGGGAAAGCCCACCCCTGCCCTCTCCAACTCCTGCCAGACCTCACCTCTCCTTCTCGCTGAGCTGCTCCAGCGTCCGGAACCAGGTCCTGAATTGCTCCTCGGGCTCTATTTCATAATTCTCAGCAGCCTCCTGCAGCTCCACGATCTCCTGCATTACCTCCAGTTCCTGGGGCCAGAGGGAGAGAGGGTGCAGACACAGTGCCGTTTGGGGGCGGGGAATGGGGCAAGGGAAGAGTCCTGGGTCTTTGCTGACATGGGCACTGTCCTTCCCCTAATTCCATCCAGGCCCTACCTGGGCTCAGAGATGAGCATGGACAGCCCTTCCTCCAGAAAGCTGTCCTTGATGCCATCCCCCTACCTGAGCCACCAACTGGAGGGGTCTCCCACCTCTGTTATAAAAGCCTCCCAATAGATGTAAGATGCAGGGGATGGAGCCCAGGAGTGTGCTGGCCTGGGCGTCCCTGATCTTCACCCCTCCCCTGTCCCCAGGAAGTGCCACAGCTGCTCACCTTCCTCTGGTTTTCTTTGTGGATCTGACTCCCCTGTAAGGCAGAGATCCCAAGTCCATCAGAAAGAGCTCCCCATCCATGGCTACCCCTGTGCCCACCCCTTCTTATGTTGAACTACTGCCAGGTCCCAGGAGGGGGTGGAAACCATGGAAAGTCTGGACTTCGACCCAGCCCAGTCTCTGAGCTGCAGAGGAGGGGCACATGGATCGGTATGATGGGGAAGACACCCCAGCTTCAAAGGGCGGCTCTGCTGAGAACTCAGGGCTCAGTACTGGGGCTCTCTCCCCAAAGGTCAATCCCGGCGATCCCAGCCTGGCTCCCAATCACCTACCTCCATATAATGCTCCATCACCGTGTCCAGCATCTGCAGGTCAGTCAGAAACTTCCCAAGGAAGGGGACACACTGGGCAAACAGAGTAAAAGTGGGATGAGCCCCTGCTCTCGGGTGTCCTCACAGACCCTCCCCTCGGAGCCTGGCACCCTCAGTCTCCTGGCCCACCCCAGGGATCCCACAAGGACCGTTGGAGCCTCCCCTCAATGGCCCCTTCCCTCACTCTCCAAGAACTCCTCCTAATCACCTGCCAGGGCCTGCGTTTAGCAAATCTAAGGTCTGTGGTTAGAGGCCAGCCCCACCCCCATCTCCTAGCTGCACCCAGCTCTCCCAGTCCCTCCTCTTGGTCACCTCTAATGACTGGTCTTGGGTTCTGTGGGAATGGGGCAGATGCAGGAGGAAGACCTCCCTCTCTTCACTTGGTGGCCTTCAGCTGGGAGGACAGCGCCCCCTGTCCTCTGCCCCTGGAGCACTCACCTAAAGGCTCACTCACCTTCTGCTGCAGCCTCTTCTGAGCTCCACAGAGGGTCAGCATCAGAGTGACAAGCCTGGAAGGCCGCTTCTGCCAGGGTCCAGGACACGGTCACTGAGGTCATACTCCCTTCACCCCACTTCCCCCTCCACCCCAACCTCAGACCCTGGACATGTGACCCACCCCAGCTGGTACCAGGGCTACTGTGCCTCCAGCATGTCTGATTCTAGACGGCTCCCAGCTACAACACGCACTCAGTGTGTGACCTTGGGCAGGGGCCTGGCCTTTCTGACATGCTTCCTCCTCTCAAAGTGTGAGACCTCCACCTAACTCACAGGTCCTCGTAGGGACTCAGTGTCATTACTGTCATCACTGATCTCACCCTACCCTTCCAGATGGAGCAGTGCCGGGGGCTCTGCAAAGGCCTTTCTTTCCTGAACCTCGTGAGCACCCCGTGATGCCTGCAACACAGGATGGTCATTCCTCCTTTTCTCTCACTAGCAGGCAAGGGGCCCAGAGAGGAACAGTGACTGGCTCAGGGGCCCACACAGGAGACACCACCTGTCTCTCCCAGCCAGAGGCTTTGTCCCTTCTGCCCTCATCTCACCCCCAGCCCCATCACTGTCCAGACTCAGTCCTCTGGCTCTCAGGTTGTATGCAGGTCCCCACTGGACCAAGCCGTCAACGAATATGTGTCTCGGGAACCTGGCGGAGTTGCCCTGCCTGCCCCACCCCACTGGAGTCTCTGTCCACCAGACCAGAACCAAGACCATGCCTAGCCTTCACCTCCCCAAATGCCCAGAACCTTCCCCTGGGCAGCAGTCTTTCTCCATCCTCAAATAGGAACCCTCAAGGTGCCCCATCTGACTGGCAGGGTAGTGGGTGTCAGGGCACTTTGCCTCCTAGTTGACATGTAGGATCTGAGGTCTGTGCAGGAAGGGTCCACTAACAATGCCCCAGTTCCCCAGACACTTCTCAGAAGCACCCTGGCCCGTGTTAGTGCCCACCAGGCACCAGGTGAAAATCCTGACAGGCAGTGAGTGCTCCAGGGGGCAGTGGGAAGTCACAGAATGCACACCTCTCTGTCTCTAGTCCAGCAATTGGGACCCGAGGCCAGCCAGACCTTTTGTTCACCTGCCCCTTGGGAATCCCCAGCAGGGCCCCTCCCTGGGGCAGGCAGGCTCACTCTCCTTGGAGGTGTGATGAAGGCAGAAGGAGCAGCAGGCCCTGGCTTCCTGAGGGCAGGCTGGGCTGGTTTGGCGAGAAAAAGTACCCACCCACCCCATTCACCCCACAGCCTGGAAGAAACTAAGTCCCAGTGAAATGGACCCGCATGAAAGCCAGAGATGCACTCAGTCTGCCAGCCCTGCACCCTGTCCTGGAGCAGCCCAGCCACCACCACTCTGTGCAGTGACTGGGCCTCTTGCCCCTGAAACTGCCCCCCACCTGACCAGGGACCAAACAGATCTTCCTGTTCATCATGACAGAGGGTGAAAATTTTCAGAGAATCTTTAGGGAACAAATACCAAAGCCACATCCTGCACCATCCCCGCTTCCCTCACCCCTTCCTCTCTTTCCAGACCTCCAGCCCTGCTCTACCTTCATAAGCTGCTCCCTGCTCGCTGGATTGTCCTCCTTGCATAGTTTTTTTAGTGTGACTCTGTTCTTCCTGAGGGGAGGGACAGAAGAAAGACATGTCTAGGAATGATAGGAGAGGGGCACTGAGGGCAAATTCCTTTTGACAATCTAAAGTTTCAAACTCCTAAGGTGAGGGTCTTGATGGGTTCCTCTGAGCAGAAAAGTCTCCATGGAACTTGGGAAACACTCATGCTGGTCACCAGGGCCCCCATTCCCATTGCTACTGAGCAGTTTTGACCACTTCTGGTTTCAGCTGGGCATAGGGTTCTGTTTCTGGAAACACTTGCCAATCTGCTATTTAGCTCAGTGCTGTCTCTGACATTGAAGGAAACTGACTCCTGAAGTAGAGCTGGTGGCCTGAGGTCCCAGGGAGGCCTAGAGACTCTGCCCACCAACCAAATCCCTGCCCTGAGGGTTGCCTGCATTCCAGGATATGAGGGGACATTTGGAGACATATGGGAGACACACCCCCCACTCTGGGCCTATGATGGGAGAAGCCTACACACCTGGAAACTTTCTCCCATGTCTTCTTCAGACGATAGATGGACACACTCTGAAGGGCTGACAGGATCCCATGTAGGGAGGAAAAATTCCTCAGGGATCGGCACTCCTGGGAAGGGGGGAGATGCACTGTGAGGTGGGGAACTGGAGCTCTAGTTTCAGTCCCCCTCAATTGGCACCCCCCTCTTGGGTGAGGCAGATGCTCAGGGTGGGCACATTTAGCACCCAAAGACCAACACTCACAGAAAGGAGGGTCTTAGCTCAATCCAAGGAAGGAGCCAGGTAGGAAGTGAGCCTCCCACCACTGGGACCTGAGAGTCAAGGTCAGCATGCCCCTGGCGCAGAGGACCTAGAGACTGTGCTGGGGCTCAGGCCTCAGGCCTCAGTCTTGAGAGCTGACAAAGCAGTAGAGGCCTTTTGCAAGGCTCAGGGTAGGGACTCCGCTGGGCCTCCCATAACATACCCTGGCCACCTTAATCCAGTGGTTCAGGACTTTGGCCCTGTCCTGGGCCCTCATGCTTGGGTCCCCAAGGCAGGTGGTGATCACACAGGCGGCCACAGAATTGAACTGCGTGATGGTGGCACGCACAGTAGATGCCGTGTGTTCGTTGCCAGGCTTGTCCCTCTGGGACCAGATGGAGCCCAGGCACTGGTATGGCAGCACCTTTTTGAACAGCTCCTGGGGGAAAAGGGAGTGTCACCCAGCCCTTCCACACCCCAGGTCAGGGTCCCTAACCTCTTTCAGGAGACACTGGTCAGGACTGAAGGCTAGGAGGCTGAGGATGTGCCCTGAGCCTTGGGGTCCCTGGGATTCATTCTCTATCCACCAAGGGCCCCCTGCACAGGACCCAAGACTGGAAGGGAAGGGACGCGAGCCCCTGCCTCCAGCCCATCCTCACTAATGACTAGCTGCAGGATGCTGCTTAAGTCTGCTCACCCCAAGGGACATCAAACATGACCTGATCACCAGTCTCATCCAAATCCCCATTCTGTGCATATTCCCCTGTAGCAGCTACAACCACAGGCTGTTTGTCTCCCTTGTAGTAAAGCACATATCAGGTGCCTAATAAGTGCTGAGGTCGCTGAGTCTCATGGGCATAGGGATGGGCGACCACGCACCTGGCTACACACAGTGAGCTCCCCTCCCACCTGGCCAGGCCACACCCAGCTCTCTCTGTGATCCCCCTCATCTACTCTGCACAGCCCCTCTGTGCAGCTGGTCCCCTGAGTGTCTACCTTCACCGTCCGCAGGTGGACAGCAAAGGCTTGGGGTTTAGAAGGTTGTCCAGGACCCATGGGTGGTAATAGATGGAGCCGTGATTTGCATCCAGATCACAGGAGTTCAGGTCAGGGAAAGTCAGGGTCCCCCCTACCCCGGCCTGAGATCCCTCTGCTCACCAAATCCATAGCTGTTAGTTGTTCTGCCACCAGCCTTGGAGGGAAGGTCAGGATGGTACACTTCCCCTCCCTTCCCAGGTGTTCTGTGGTCACAGACCGGGGGAAGTTGGGTGCTGGGGCTGAAGCTAGCTCAGTGCTTGTTGGAGCAAAGATTAGAGCTGGTGGCCTAGGTGGCTCCACCTCCACAGCTGGCCCTGGGGCTGAAGTTGAGGTTGGTTCTTGCTCCATGTCTGGAGGGGCTGATGGAGGTGTCACTGGCTCCAGCACTGGCACAGCTGGACCAGGCTCTAGCCCTGGAGAAGGCCCTTTTTCTGGCTCCTGAGTACTCTGGAGCTCTGGAGGTGGTTCTGAAGCAGGTTAGAGAGACTGGTTCATGCACATGCCTCACTTTCCAGTGTCTTCCCAGAGACAGGATAGATGCCACTGCCTTTGAGGGTCCTCCAGCCCATGAAACCCTGACCCCACAACCCCCAGTTCATCTTCCCAGACTGCAGCTCCCTCACCTTCCAACTCTGCCTCAGTGGGCTCAAGATGCTCCAACTCTACACAGTCACTTTGGGTGCTGTGCACCAGGTGTGATACAGCGTGTTTCTCCTGCACAAAGGCCTGCTTCAGGATCAACCAAGGAAAATGTAGGGGCTGCCCGAAACATTGCTCCTGGTCTGGCCAGGTTCCCATCACAGAAGCTATGGCCCTGCAGAGAGTCAGGTGGGCAGAAGAGACAGAGTCCTGGTTTTTCCTTCCACACTGCCCTCCCATGGCACTGTTGTTTGGGACTGAGCCTCTAAGGCTGCTCCCACCCATTCATGGGCCAGCCCCTTGCTACTCCAACCCCTGTGTGACTGTCCTAAGAGTAGCAGCCTGGTGACCAAGCAAGTTTAACACCGAGTCTGTGTGAGTCCCTTCCTCCCAGTGACAGCTGGGTTGAAGTTCCTGTACACTGCCAGCTCAGGCCTCCATGCCCCTGGGCATCTGGCTGACGACTCACGCACACCAGAGTGTTCTTCTGTCCTGGCCATGGCCCTCAGGAGAGATGCATGTGGAGAGGGACAGGCAGAGCTGGATGGGCCTGTGTTTGGGATCGGAGTCCACGGGACAACTCATTCCAGCCTCGCCTATGGTTCTTGGGAAGCTGAGACCCAATTCACAGTTCTCTTTGACCCCTGTCCTCCTGGAGTAGAAGCCTCCAGACCTCAGCCCTCCCTTGGGAATCAGCTGATGTGGAAGATCAGGGCTCTGCCAGGACTGTTCACCCTAAGCCCCAATCCCATAGACACAGGAGGCCTCCTTCTTCTGGACCCAAGGGCCACTCACTTTTTGATTTGTTCCTCTGGTGTGTCACTCTGCTTGTAATATGGTTCTTTATCTCCACATCTGGTGAACACCTTGATGACATCCGATCTGACGGATGGTGGACGGGACCTGTGAATGATGTGCAGTGTGACTGTCTGACTCGCTGACTTGGACTAAGGCCCAGGGATTGTGTCTGCTTCATTCACTGAGTTAGGCTAAGTGTCTCCAAAAGTGCCTGCTGATAGTAAGAGCCTAATACACATTGTCCAGTAAATGAACTCTAACCAGAACCATCCCAAATGTCTGAGTGGGCCCGGGGCCCCCTACTATCTGCCCCTAGAGGTCCCTAATCTGACTTCACCAAGGACCAGGACAAGGACCAGCTAGGCAAAATCTCAAACTGCTTGGCAGGCTCTTTTCTATGTGCTTTTCCAAACTCAGATGCCACAGGCTGCCGATGGGTGAGTCAGGGGACTATTCATGGGACAGGAAAGAAATTGCCATGAACAACTGCAGCATGTCCAGCAGCCCTTTCTGCAGAGCTGACAGCAGGTAAGACCAGCCATGGCTTCTCCCACAGTAGTCCCTACAAGCACCTTACGAGGTTCATCCTCTATGACCCCACTTGTCAGAGGAACAAACTGAGGCTCAGACAGATGTGGTGATATTTTCAAGACACACAGCTAGCAGTGGGCAGAATCACCGCTCTGCCAAAGACGGGGCACATGCTTACCTAGCAAACAGATCATCCAGGAACTGCTGGGCTCTGGAGAAGGCCGGGTGCACGGGCATGAAGCTGAAGAAGTGGGGGATGTTTCCACCTGGGAAAACTTGTGCCGTGGATGTCGTCAACTTCTCCAGGATGTTTTCCTGGAAGGCCCACATCCTGCAGGCCTCATGTAGGTTAAGAGTTAACTCAGCCACACACTGAGTGGGACAAGGAGGGAGATTCAGTCAGTGACATCACCATGAATCCCAGTAGGATGGAGTTCTGGGGCTCCCCAGGAAGTCCCAGCCCATCAGGTATGTGAGCAAGAGGAGGGACAGCAGTGCCCAGGCTGAACGAGATTCTAGGTTTTCAAAGCACCACTTAAGTTTGGTGTGTGGGGGGATTTTCATACAACTGTTACCTTCTAGGCGTGTTTTCATTTTTTTAGCTGAGGAACATCAGACCTCCGCGCATTAATAGCTGTATGAAGAGCATTGTCCCTGTGAGTCCTCAAGAAACATCCCCATTATAGAGATGAGATCACAGAGGCTTAGGGATGTCAACTGTCCCAAGATCATGCAGGTCAGAACTGAGAAATGCCCTGGGTGACATCCCCACTCAGCTAGCTGAGACTTACCTACTCCTCACATGGATAAAAAGCACCTGGGAATATTGTCCCCCCCAGTTTGGGGAAAGTGTACACGCTAGACATGGCCTATGAAAAGCACTGACTTCCAAAAAGACACTTATTTCTCCTCATTTTACATTCAGGGGCATTTTGGGACCCTCATTATGGAGACCCCAGACTGGAGAAAGGCGATCACCAGGTAGGAGTCTGAGCAGGTGACTCAGGAAGGTGCAAATCCAGGTGGCCAGTGCAAAGCTGCCAGGTGAGCCAAAGTCCCCGGGAGGCCATTGCCAATAAAGGAGCACTGCAATGGCCTTGGACAACTTGTTATGGGATAGATAAAAATTTCAGTGAGTGAGAAACCCCTGGGCCAGCTGGGAGCAAGGCAGCAGCCATCATCACAGAGTGCTGTTGACAACCTCACTGCCACAGCCCTTTGGATTTGGAATCGGCCTGCAGCTGGGCAGGTTTTACATGTGCATGTTCTTCCACCAGCAGGGGGCATCTATCTCCAGTGGGGCAAAGTAGACATGGTGCTCTGACTTATGTCCCCCAAATTCCATGACTTTGGAACCCTTGGAACTTCAGAACATGCCTGAATTTAAGCACGTAGTTAAGGTTAAGTGGGTTCAGTGGGGTGGGTCTTAATCCAATAGGACCAGTGTCTTTGGAAGAGGAGGGGGGACACGTGGAGCACAGAGGGGAGCCCATGTGACAGAGAGAGAAGGTGGCTGATGACAAGCCCAGGAGAGACCCCTCAGGGAAACAGCCCTGCTGATGTCCTCAGCCCTAACTTCTAGCCTCTTGAACTGTGAGAAAATGAATGTCTGCTCTTCACACCACCCAGTGTGGTCCTGTGTCCTGGCAGCCCGAGCACCTAGCACAGTCCACAGGGACACACTTAAGTGTTCCCGGCAGCACTGCCAACCTGGCAGCTGACCTGAATTAGGGCGATGTCCACAGCACTGAAAGGCCGCATCCCTGTGACAAACGACCTCCGTCACTGGACAAGGACAGTGGAGCTGACTGCTCCATGGGATATTGGGGCAGGTAGTTTATACAACACAATCAGCAAAACACAAATGGGCTCATGGTCTACTATGAAGTGAAACAGTGTTTTTTTCTTTTTTAATATTCCTACAAATATGTGAGGAGTGTCTTTCTAGCCTCCCACGTAGCTGGAGGGAGGAGTGGAGGTCCGGATTCCTTTGTCATAGGACTGTGGACACTCTAGGGAGAGCACTGGTTGGGCTCCTGGGAGTCCCAACATTTGGGTCTGGGTTCTGGGCACTGCCAGGTCATTTCGGGGTTGTGGGTGCAGAGACCTTTGAGGTGAGTTCTCACCTGAGTCAAGCACTGGATGGTGTCTGTGGCCTGATGCACCTTCCCCTGGTCTAGGGAGGTGGAGTAGTTGAACCCATGGAGCATCTTTTTGACAATGTCCTTGTTGGAGACCTACAGAGACAGAGCCCGGTACCGAGCCAGGAGGCATCAGGAACCCTCCAGCCCCTCTGTGGTTCTATCTCACAGCAGCCCTGGCAACCTGATACAGTCCATTAGGACACAGTGAGGATGCTCCCCTCAGCCCTGCTGCACTTGGAAGAACTGAATCACATCAAGGTCTACAGCAGTGAAAGGCTGGGTCACTGAGGAAAACTACGACCTTTATGGGGTGATAGGGAGATGAGTGAGGTGACGGCTCCTGACCAGCCGGCCTACAGAACTTTGCTGAGCTCTGGGAGAAGACAAGTTGCAGAGAAAGGTATCCAATACTTTGTTCCTCCCGTCATGATGTGTGAGGCTCAGAGGTCTCCTTGGACATTGGAGCTGACTGCTCCCTAGGGTACTCGGGCAGAGAGTTCAAACAAGAAAACAGCAAATGTAAATGTGCTTGTGGCCTACTGGCAAATGAAACTACAGATTTTCCCTCTCTAATATTCCTACAAGTATGTGAGGAGAGATTTTTCACTCTCCCATGTTGCTGGAGGGAGGAGTGTAGGTCCGGATTCTTTTGTCATGGGACTAAGGACACTCTGGAGGAAAAGCCCTGGAGACCCCCAGATGTAAGTCTGGGTTCTAGGCCCTCCCTGGTCATCTTGGGGTCCTGAATGTGGAGACCAACCTGGGCCAACTCTCACCTCAGACCAGCACTGGACATGGTTGTCAGCCTGGTGCACCTGCACCCTGACCCAGTTGGTGGTGTAGTGGGGCCCGTGGTCCAGCACTTCGATGGTGTCATCCTCGGAGCTCTGCAAAGACAGAGCGGGAACTGAGCCAGGAGGCATCAGGAACCTCCAGCCCCATCTGTGGTCCTGTGTAACAGCAGCCCTGGCAAACTAACACAGTGGACACAGTGAGGATGTTCCTGGCAGCCCTGCTGCACTAGCAAGAACTGAATCCCGTCAAGGTCTAACAGCAGTGAAAGGCTGGGTCACTGAGGAAAACTCCCTCCTAATGGGATGTGAGGGCAGTGAGTGAGGCCACAGCTCCTGACCTGGCCTCCTACACTGGTTGGCCGTGCTCTCTGAGATGACAAGTGGCAGAAAAGTCTATGCAGTGCCTGCATCCCTTTCCATTTGTTTAAATACACAGCATCTGTCAGTGTGATGATGTGTGAGGCTCAGAGACAGTCTCCAAGGACAGTCGTGCTGACTGCTCCCCAGGATCCCTGAGGCAGGCAGTTAAACAATGAAAGGAGCAAAAAGCAAGGACAGAAGAATATTTTCTCCACTACTCCAGGGAATACGTGAAGCCTGAATTTCTACCCTACCAGAGACGTGATCGGGAGGGCTGGAGGTAGAGATGTCTTTGGGAGTGGGCCTGTGGAAACACTGAGGCCCCAGATTTGAGCCTGGGTTCTGGTCCCACCCCAGCCACCTGGAGGCCCTGGGTGTGGGCCAGCTCTCACCTCAGACCAGCACTGGCACTGGATGGTTTTCCTAGCCTGGTGCTCCTGAACCTGGTACCAGTTGATGGCATAAGTGAACCCATCAGCCAGCTCTTCTATGACACCCTCCGTGAAGCTCTGCAGAGACAGAGGCCGGTCCCAGACCAGGGGCATGAGGGGCCTCCCAGGGCACTGCCAGTGGGGGACATGCCTACCACAAAAGCTGCTCCCCAGATCAGGCACAGCGTGCCATCTGCAAAGACCTCCAGGATGGGAGGGAACATGATTACCCCTGGAGGACTCCTAAGTAACAAGTGGGTAGAGGAGCTTGGTCCACAGCTCTCAGCTTCCCTTCCTGTCAGGCATGACCTGGGCCATGAACATGACAGACCCTCCAGGCTTCTAACACCCAACAACCTGCTCCTGCTTAGGATGAGCACCCGTCACCACCCCCGAAACACACACATACCCAGGATGAGGGGTAAGATTTGTGGGGCCCAAGGTGGGAACCCACTTGGGGACTGGCCTGGATGGGCCTGCCCTGGGCTGTCCCTGGCTACCTGAGGGTGCCTCAGGCCAGAGGGCGAGGAGTGTCCGCAGTGGCACTTGCACCAATTTCTACAGCAACAGAAACATCTCTTACTCTGGGCATTTTTGTGCCCAGAGCCTCGGAAGCACGGGAAACAACAGAGAGACATCCTAGTCTCCTGACTGCTCCAGTCAAGTGAGTAGGAAAGGCAGTTGTCTCTAGAATGTGGGTACCTGGTTACCAGAGCCCTACATACTATTGGGGACCTGTCACCAAGGAAGTGAGGTCACCTCTCAATGTTCCGTGACGTGGGCCCCTTCCTCCAATCAGAGCCATCCAAAGCCCCTCTGGGCTTCTGACCACTCACCTTCCTCGCACATGTCATGTCCACACCTGCACACCAGCACCTACCCAGCCCTCCCACAGCTCCCTGGGGATGGGCCAGGGCCTGGCTGGGAGGAGAAATCTTAGCTCGCAGCTCCTTTCCCCCCCAGTTCCGTGTCCTGGGGAAGCCTCTTTGCCTCTCAGGGCCTCCCCAGTCTCCCAACCCACACAGTGAGGATGTCGCTAAACACCATGTCCCAAGGACACCATCAGGTGTGGATGACATAATGTCCTTAATACCTGTGGGCTGGTCTCCCATGAATCTGCTGCAAAGTGGAGAGGTGGAAGAGGGACATGAATGAGGGGACATGGAACGGAACTCCTCGCCAAACAGCCTTGGGTCTAGCTAGTGGTTTTGGGGGAGTCACTGCCCACTTTGGCCTCACTTTCAAGTCTGCTCCTTTAAGAGGCTGAAATGACAGGAAATTCAGACATTGTCATTCACTGTCTTAAAACCTTCCAGTGGCCTCTTGTTAGGCCCAGAATCAGACCAAGTGCCTCATGACTTACTCGGAGGCTCTCATGTGGTGGAGCCTTCACAGTGGCTTCTAGTGATTCCAGCCTCTTGGTAGGAACACCCTTGTGTATCAGCTGAGGGCTCAGTAACTGGCTTCTGAACAACATACAGCACAACCCAGGCGATGGGATGTGAGGTCCTGTCACTTCTCTTGTACTCTCATCCTTGAGTTACCTTCCTTTCTCTCAGCCTCTATTTCACTTCCTCTCTGGATGTGTCTCTCTGTCTCTCTGTCTCTGTCTGTCATATCTCTGGAACAGGGAGAGAAAGCACCCATGGTTTGAGCTGCCCTATGTAGAGGCCCCTTAGGAGAGAATCAACGGAGGGTCCAGGCCAACAGGCAGGAACCCGGGCTCTCAGTCCAAACTGCACCCTGATGAACACCAGGTGAGTGATCCTGGGAGATCTCTCCCCAGTCGAACTGCAGTTGAAACCCATCTCCTGAATCACAGAGACCTTGAGGCAGAGGTACCCCACCAAACCGTGCCCAGAAGCCTGGTCCATAGCAGTTATGAGGTGTCAATACTTGTACTTTACAGATGCAAATTTGAGAGCAGTCTTATTTGTGCCTCGGTTTCCCATCTGAACTCAGCAATAATAAAATCTTTACACTCTCTGAGGTTATGGAAAGTGTTAAGAATTAATGGTGGGAACACCTGGCAAATCACAAGGGTGGTGGTTACATGTTATAAATCAGTTTGAACATTCCTCTTCCAGTGTCTGGAAGCACCCTAGGGTGGGGACTAGCACCTGGCCCAAGGTAGGAAGCACTCCTCAACATACAATGAATACATGAATGGGAGACACTTTGGAAGCCTTGCAAACGTTCCCTCCTGCCCTGGCTTCACATCGCCCATGTGAACAGCTGGGTCAGACCACAGATCTGTGTGTGTCTGTTCATGGTTTGAGGCCAGAACTTCTCAGGGTCCCAAGGACCTCTGGAGAAAGATGGGACCCCCTGGGTGGGGGTGGGGGTGGTCATCAGGGTCAACCAAGCCTTCTTGGGGGAGGGCAGGAGCACTGAGCTGAAGACAGAACCCGCCCCAGCCCTGGGCCTGGAAACCAAGAAAGGGAGCAGACACTGCCCAGGATGCTCAGATGGAACAGGTAGTGGCTAGGAGGAGACTTTTGGGTTCCATTTCACCAGCTACTCCTGCCACATGGAAGGACCTGGGCAGAGATATTTAAATGACCCCCTTTGATGCTAGAAATTCAACTTTTGTTTAAAATTACACATGTTCCTAATATTTAAACTAGCTGAGTGAAAGCTGCAGGGCTGTGAGGGGGCCCAGAACAAGGACCTCCTCTCCCAGGGGAGCGGGAGCTCTGTTCCTAATACCCAGACCAGGATCTTTATCTGCTGGATGGGAATCTGAATCCCTGCAGGAGCAAACCGAAGCCCCCAAGGAAGGAGCCCAAAACAGGTTCAGTGGGGAGGCAGCTGGCAGCCCCTTCACCCTCTCCACCTTAAAACTACTTTCTCCCACAGTATTACTAAGCCCTAAAAGGAGTGGAATTCGGATAGATGCCAGGACCAAATGCATGCATCTGGAGGACACTATGCTAAGGGAAGTGAACTTACCACAAAAGGACAAATACAGATGATCCTACTTTCATGGCATCCTATTTGCATCACAGTCCCAGGCATGAAAAGTGGAAGGGAGGCTGCCAGAAGATGGGAGGAGAAGGAATGGGTAGTTAGTGTTTCATTTTGCAAGATGAAAAGATTTGTGCAGGTGGGGGTCATGATGGCTGCACAGCAGATTGAATACACTGCATACCAGTGAATTGTAGACTTAAAAATGACTAAGATGATCAGTTTTGTATTACATGTATTTAACCCCAAGTATTATGTTTAAAATATGCTTCTATTGGTCACAGAGAGAGGAAGGGAGAGGGAGAGAGAGCAAGAAACATCAATGATAAGAGCAAGTCATTGATCAGCTGCCTCCTGTACTCCCTCTGCTGAGGATCTAGCCCACAACTTGGGCATGTGCCCTGACCGGGGATCGAATCATGATCTCCTGGATCAAAGGTCGGTGCTTACCACTAAGCAGTGCCATCTGGGCTACAATTATTATTATTTCTTAATTTAACTTCATTGTTAAAAGTATTATGTGTCCCATCCCCCCCCATTTACCCCAACACCTCACTCCCACCCCCACCCCAGGCCTTCATCCCATTATTGTCTGTGTGTCCATGAGTTATGCATATATGCATATAATTTCTTTGATTAATGTGTTACCACCTCCCAAGCACGTTCCCTCTTCCCTCTGAGATATAAACATCTGTTGCATGCTTCAATATCTCTGGGTCTATTTTGTTTGTCAGATTCTTTTGTTCCTTGCCTTCTTCTTAAAGAAGACACTTTAACTTTTCATGTAATACTGCTTTGGTGGTAATGAGCTCCTTTAGCTTTTTCTTATCTTGGAAGCTCTTTATCTGACCTTCAGCTCTAAATGATAGCTTTGCTGGGTAGAGTAATTTTGGTTGTATGTTCTTGCTTTTCATCACTTTGAATATTTCTTGCTACTCCCTTCTGGCCTGCAACGTTTCTGTTAAGAAATCAGGTGACAGTCTTATGGGAGCTCCCATGTAGGTAACTAACTACTTTTTTCTTGTTGCTTTTAACATTCTCTTTGTCTTTAAACTTTAGTATTTTCCTCATGTGTCTTGGTATGGGCTTCTTTGGTTTCCTCGTTTTGGGACTCTCTGTGCTTCCTGGACTTGTAAGTCTATTTCATTCTTGCCAGTTAAGGGAAGTTTTCTGTTATTATCTTTACAAATAGCTATATGATTTCTTGCTCTCTTTCTTCTCCTTCTAACTTCCCCATAATGTGAATGTTGGGCTACTTAAAGTTCTCCCAGATTCCTTAGACTATCTTCATATGTGGTGAAGGCCTTGGGTGGGTGTGGGAGGCAGGCAGAAAGGGTCAATGGTCTTCATTTTTGCCCTTCCGGTTGGGTGGTTTTTTCTTTCTCATATTCCAAATTGCTGATTTGATATTCAGTGTCCTCTACCCTACTGTTGATTCCCTATAAATTATTCTTCATTTCATTTTGTGTAGCCTTCCTTTCTGACTGATTCTTTATTATGTCATTGATGATCTCAGTGGTTTTCTTAATAGTCTTACTAAGATCCTTGAACATCCTTCTAACTATTATTTTGAACCCTGTATCTAGTAGCTTGCTTGGCTCCATTTAGTTCTTTTTCTGGAGATTTCTTCGCTTCTTTCCTTTGCGACATCTTTCTTTCCTCCCCATTTGAGCTACTTCCTGGTGTTTGTTTCTATGTCTTAGGAAGAGCTGCTATATCCCCCGAAATTGGTAGAATGGCTTTGTGTAGTAGGTGTTCTGTAGGGTCCAGTGGCTTAGCCTCCCCAGCTACCTAAGCTGGCCCTTCTAGGTGCTTTCTTGTGTGGGCTCTGTGCAATTTCCTGCTGTAGTTGATCCTTGGTTGCTACTGGCGTCCCTGGGAGGAATTCACCCTCAGGCCAATCGGCCTTGAGAACAATCTGCAGCTACAGCTGAAGAGCTGGTGTGCTGAACACACACCTATAGAGCAGGATTTACTTCAGTGGAGCTTTGGTGTTCACCGAGTCCACCCCTTGAATGTGTCACTCATAAATGTGGTAGGGTTGTACTGTAGCATGGTCAAAGCTGACCACCAGGTATATTGTCTCTGGGGCCTCCTGAGAGATGCAAAGTTAGCCTCTGCCTGTGTCTTGACCAGGGCCACTCAACTTGAGCTACACAGCAAGCTGTAGATGGCTGCTATTGTGCTGGGCTTGGAGGTGTCCAAGAGAGTCCAAGCTATGAACCAGTGCAGGCTTCCACTAGTGCCAGGCCTGGGGTCACTTATTGAGAGGTATGGGGTACACAAAGGCCCACTGTTGCTTGTTTGAGAGATTTTAAGAAAGTCATAAAAATGAGGCTAGAGAGGTCACTTGCATAGAAAAGCCACTGGAAATGGCTTGGATGAGCTTGCAAGTAGGGAGGGGTGGGGTCTCTGGGAATCACCAGAGTGGGGCCAAAGTTGTGAGTCAGGTGCTGGAGATTCAGAGAAGTGCTTGCCTGCCTGACTGCCTGCTGGCTCTGTGGGGGGAGGGCTTGCCAAAGGAGCAATGGCCTCTGCCAGCTGTTCTGCCTGGGGGCAAGCTGCCCCTCCACCTCTCCCCCTGGCTCCAGGCAAGTTAGTTCCTCCCTGAATGTCCCAGATTTCTTTCCAGCTTCTGCATGACACTGGAGCTCAGAGGGAGCATGTCCGAGTTAGCGTTTAGGCCCCTTAAGAAGAACTGTCTGGGACTCCCGCAGCCTCTGCTCCCTCAGCCACAATCCCCCCTGGTTTTCACAGACCGAAGTTGTGGGACTCCTCTTTTCAGCCCTGGAACCCTAGGCTGGAAACCTGGCATGGGGCTGTGATCCCCACTCATCCAGGAAACTTCCACAACTGAGTTGTCCCTCCTGGTTTTAAACCAAGGCATCCTGCGTGGGCCTGTGGCACCTCTCCCGGATTCAGCCCCAATCTGCCCGCGTCTCCCCCCTCTGACTGTTCTCAATGCTTCTTCAGTTCCCTGGTTGTAGGACTTCTGTTCAGCTAGATAGCAGGAGATTCTGAGTGAGGGTGGTTCTGTATTTTACTTGTAATCTTGATGTGGTTGCGAGAGGCGGTGGGTTTTGCAGTTACCTAGCTGCCATCTTGTTGTCGCCCCACAATTATTTTTTATTAAAACTAATGATCTGGACCTCTCAGAAGCTGTAGCCACATGGATACCCATCTGGGAGGACATGTCCTAGACATCCCTGGCCCCTGGAGCTGAGGCAGAAATATTTCACCCATTGCTCTCCAAGGCACAGGAACTTCCCTGGGGTGGCTCCAGGGACCTGGAGTGGGCTGCACTGGGCCTGGGTATGCATCTGTGGACAAAGCAGAGGGCTGAAGTCCATGAAGGCCTGGGTCAGGGACAGTTCTTCTGGGCGTTAGAGTGTGACCTGGAGGAAGCCCAAACCATGTACTGACCAGCTACAGGACTCCTGCCCCCAACAATTCAAGATGCAGCCCCAGATCTCAGGAGAACACACCTTCTCCCTAGTGCTTCCATGGACTGTGACACTGGGATCGCATCCAAGGCCTTTGGGGAGAAAGCTCAGTAAGTGTTTCCTGTCCTGGGACCCTGCTCTACTTGCCAACTTTCAGAGCATTGGGTCAGCTGCAGGACAGAGACAGACCCAGTGAGATCATCCAAATGACAACTGGGCAGCTACTCCTCAAGCTTCAAAGTCCACGGGCACCTCATGCCCGCACCCTCCTCAAACACTGTCACTCAACCCCAATGGTGGCTCCTGGTAAGATACCTTAGAACCCACCCCAGTTACCTGAACCCATTCACCCTGCCCAGGAACACATCTGAAGCCAGCAGGAAAGCACATGTGCCCCATGATGGCACTGACACAGTGACGAGGTTCACTCACAAACCCTGCAGAGCCCATTTTGCTGGGTTGCTGGCCCCATCCTTTGTGGACTGTGGAGTAGCAAGTGGCCATATTGGGGAGCCCCACGAGTCATGAAGCTTCCTGTGGACTCTGGGAGCTGAGGGTGGCCTGCAGCCCCATCCAGCAAAAAATCCAAACTCTCAGTTCTCCACCTGCAGGAAACTGGATTGTGTCCACACCCGTAGGGACATTGGAAGCCTCTCCTTGCCTCGTAGACCTCAGAAGGGAGCACATTCTCAGCCAAATCATGGTCTTGTGCGACACGAATCAGTGGAACCACTGATGCCATGCCCTCCTCCTGGCTGTAGAGGCTGTCAGATAGGCAGGAGTGTGTATTGTCACTAGGTTAGTGGTGATATTGCTCCACAGCAAGAGATGACTAAACAGGATCATTTATGAATGAGGTCCCATCCACCCTGTGACCTCAGCAGTGGTGAAGGGAGGGAATGACCTGAATTAAACCTTTGGGTTAGAGACTATGATAATCCCCATTCTGTAATTGGGAAAACTGGGGCTTGGGGATTGAGATAAAAACACCCAGGGGAACTAGAGCCCTGAATTTTATGCAAATCTGGATCTTCATCACTCTCTTCCCATGTGCCCACCTATATCCCTTTGAGTTTCCTGTTTATATCCTAGACTTAGATGTCTGTGTGTGTGCCCACTTTACAGATAGATGTCTCTGTGTGTGCTCATTTTAGAATTTAGATTGTCTCTTCAATATTTGAGGGCTCTTTTTATATCAGGGATTGAAATCTTCTGTAATGTGCAAATTGCAAAATTTTTGCTACAAGTTTGAATTTCAGGCCTAACTTTTAAATCTGCTTACAGTGGCTGCCATGACAATGTCACCATCCCACCTACAGAAGAAAGGCAGAGTCACAGAGGCCCTCGGGACTCCAACTTAGCTTTCCCTCTCTTTGGAGGGAACTGGGCTGTTTCAGTGCCATGAAAATTGCTAATCCCGCTGAGAATATTCTCAGCAGACAGTGGTGCAAACATCTCTCTACATCCCTTTTTCATGTGGCACTTCTCTGCCCTAGCATGAGACTGTACATGCTGTTTTCACACACTGCCTAAGGGGCCATAAAATCAGCATTGAAAGCCCTCTCCCCACAAATTACTGAAATGCTATCAGAGCATGTTTGGCAAAGATGAGGTATCTAGATCCTAAAGACTGAATTTCTACCAAGTTACCCACTTGGAAGGAACATATAGCCAACTTACTTTACAGGATCAGGAATCCCTCTGGCATCAAATTGTTTAAGGAACACCCACAGCTTCATTCTCCTTTTCACCTGCTGACTGGGAAATGAAAACTTAGATAGAACAGCCTCAGAAACAGTCACCTTTATAAGCACATACCAGGTCCTTTTACAGGAACAAAGTTAGTGTTCACTTTAGACTAAACACTTCTCACAGAAAATAAAGTGAAGCACAGGGGTTCCTTTGTACTCACAGAGCTCCTAGTGACGTGCAACCCCATCCAGTTAAATTGCTCCTGAAATTCCCTTCACCGGGCTGAGGATGTGGCAGCTGGTGCTGAGTCCCCTGAGTGATACGTGTGATGGAAAGAGCCATGTCACGTCCACAGCACAGCTCAGGAAGCCTTGTCTCCCTGATAGATAAGCAGATAAATGAACAAGTTCAATTGTTCCATGGTTTTTCCTGCTCAGAACTTTGTCCAACTGTCAACTGTCAGTGGCCACTGGGGCCCACCTGGGGGCCCTGCTCCTCTCCTGCCCTTCCCACACTACACAGATGGATGAATCTGCCTTAGAGAAATGAAAGGATGGCACACTGCCATCAGTGCAGGAACAGGCGGCTCTCTGGGTTTCCATGAGGCCCAGTGTGTATGCTACAGCTTTCAAGCTATTGGACTATGGAGAGAGATAATTACTATCAGAGACCCACACCCACTGGTTCAATAGTTTATATGATGTGAAGTTAATCCAAGTTTCCTGTGTTCCCTTTAAAAAATCATCACCCTGCCAGGGCCCTTCCTTAGAACCCTCATTCAGGCGGTTACGTGCCCTCTGCCTCTAGGACGGAGGGAAACTGCTGGGGATAACTTATGTATTTCCTGGCAGGTACCTTTAGAACTTGAGGTCTGGCTCTGGTGCCACTGCTTAGTTTCAGAATATAAGTAACTGACACCCCATTTGAGTTTGTCTTTCTTCTTTGACAGAGTTTTTGGGTTTTGTCACAAATCACTAGCCAATAGTAAGTTTTTCTGCTCTTGCTCAGTAATGCCCTGTACTTTTTTCCCTTTTCCCCCCTCTTCCCCATTTTTACCACCCCTCACCCCTGGCAGCCACTAATCTCTTCTCTGTATCTATGAGGTTGTTTATTTTTGAGGCTCCCCATATGAGCAAGATCGTACGGTATTTGCCTTTCTCTATCTGACTTATTTCACTCAGCATCATGCCCTCAAAGACCACCTATTTTGTTCCAAATAGCAAAATGTCATTCTTTTTCGTGGATGGATAATATTCTATTGTGTATGTACCACATCTTATTTATCCAATTGTCTATCAATGGACACTTAGGTTGCTTCTATATATTTGTTATTGTAAATAATGTTGCAGTAAACACAGGGATAAATATATCTATTTTGTATTTTTAAATGCTCAACTAAGGATTTCTTTTCCTTTCTTTTTAGAAAGAGTGGAAGAGAGGGAAGGAGACAGAAAGAGAGAGTGAACCATTGATGTGAGAGATGCACACCAATTGGTTGCTTCCCTCACACACCTCGCACTGAGTGAAGCCTGCAACTGAAGGATGTGCCCTTGGCTGGAATCGAACCCGGAACCCTTGAGTTTTGGGGCCAAGGGTCTAACCACTGACTTAAACCAGCTATGCTCACATATGTTTTTGAATTAGGGGAAAATACTCAAAACTAAAGAGAAATTTTATCAATATACATATCTATGTCAATATGCTTCCCCAAAGCTAATAAAATTCCAAAAGTGCCCAAAGAAAATCCATAGAATTAAAAAACAAAATGATGATGAAAACTCATGCATACAGGATGCTGTAAAAGTACATTTACACTTGTGATTACATAAAGTTTATTTTTGTATTTTTATTTATTATTGTATCATTTTCTGTATGAACAACTGTAAGTCTACTTTTGTCCCACAGTGTATACATATAATGTTTTTAACAAGCTATCAGAGAACTCCACTAATGAAAATATGGAGTAAGAACATTCCATGCTATTCTTCCCACTAATTACTACAACAAAAACCTCTGTACCATGCCTTGGCAATTTAGCTCAGTAGTTAAGAGCATCAACCTGCGTGCTGAAGGGCATAAGGGGGAAATGGAGGGAAGGAAATGGACAAAAGGAGTTTCTAAATATATGCATGAAATCCTGGGCAGGCCCAAGTTCCTTGTGTGAAACTAACAACAAGGACACAGTAAAAGATATGAGAACTAAACACTGCTCTTTAACACCATTCGGGTTTCAGACTGGGCTCTGGGTTTCAGGTAAGTTCAGGCACAATCTCATCATAGGAACAGCCAAAAAACTAGGCCCAAGAAATACTGCTCTCCCTGAGCAAAGGATCAGGAAGGGGATAGCCTAACAAGGGAGAAACCTTTTAGACAATAACCGACCTCCTCCACACAAACACACGGAGAAGCCTGGGCTCCGCCTCTCAGCCCTGTCAGCAAAGCCAAGTCCGGCACCTAAACTTCCCCAAGTCTAAGTGTCCCCAGGAGGCCTTCTCTTAAGGACGGCAGTGACAGAGGACTGTGCCTAATGCAGTACTAATTAGTGTTAACTAATGCCATCTGCAAACACTGTACTTTCAAATAGGATCCCCCTCTGAGCTCCGGGGCGTCCTTGAGTTTGGGGAGGATGCCACTCAGGTCTGTGCAACTGTAACTGTGGAACTCAAAGTGGGGAGAAGACACGGGGGAAGTGCCTGGAAATACAAAGGTCCACAGAGCAAGGTCTGCAACTAGGATTTCTCAACTTGTGTGCAAAAGCCAAGGAGTCGATTAGTGCGAACTTAGCCCCGAACCAACGTATCTGACGTGCATTCAAAAGCCTCGCTAGGTGGACCTGCTGCAGAACGAGTGTTAGGTGCAGTAAGAAGGTGTCAACCCCGTTTCCATCACGGGTGTTGTCCTCCGAAGTCACATTGCAAATAACAAGGGGCTCCCCTCCGGCTGAGCTCACCTGCTCCCAGGCCGCCCCGCACCCACTGCTAAAACGGGAACAAGGTCCCCTGAGAAAGGCCAGCAGCAGCACCCAGGATCCTGCCCCTGAGTGAGGGGAGGACACCGCGTGGGAGCCTGCGGGGCAGGGGCAAGATCTCCCCAGAACCCACCCAAGTCCCAAGCTGCTGAGCCGCTGCCTGGAGAGCAAAGGGTAGAACAGCAGACCTGTGAGACCTTCACCTGAGACAGGCACTCACCAAACACCTGGCTCGGAAAGCCTGCGGCTGTGCCCACAGGAAATGAGAAAAGTCCGAGCTGGGCTGCAGGGAGCTGGGAGGCTGTGCTTCCAGAGCCCCGCATTTAAGGGGCCCACGTGCTTAAATGGCCTACCTGCTGAAAGGGCCGGGTGTTTAAAGGGCCCCTTCTGTAAAAAACCAACTGTTACAAGGGCCTCACGATCGAGGAGCAGCGCTTGGCCGCCCTCCTGGCCCAGAGCGGAGGCTGCGGTTTGGAAGCGCCTCCACGCCCTCCCTCGCCTGACTGCAGCCCGGGCGCCACAGGCTCCCTTCCGGAGGCCCACTTCCCGCGACCCCTGGCCCACTTCCGGTGGCGCCATGTTGACCCTTTTCCGGCGCCGGCGCAGCTTCCGCCTTGAAACCAGACCCACAGGACTCCACCCAGGTACACACCGCGAGGTGTCCCGCATGTACGTACCTTCTGCTTCAGTGGGTCCCTTCTGAGTGTGTGGGGAACGGGGTCAGGGGAGCCCGGGGGCTGAGCCTGAGGGAGCAGGATCTTCCCGGCTGGCGGGGAACAGAGACGGAGACACTTCTCCCTGCGCCTCAGGGGCCAGAGCGGAGGCGCAGTGTGAAAGGGCCTGAGGCTTTCTGTGAGGAGGCCCAGTGCTAACCCTAGAGGGAGGCTTGCGGGGGTTGGGGGGGCTGGCTGTTCGGGGGTACCCTTCGCCCGCCCTCTCCTGACTGGAGCCAGGGGCCAGGCTCACTTCCGGAGGCCCACTTCCCGCGACCTCTGACCCACTCCCTGCGGTTCCGTTTTCGCCCTGGCCTTGCCCTGGCGGCCTGGCCCCAGCGGCGCTTCTGTCCTGAAGCCGGACCCACAGGACCCCACCCAGGTACAGTCCCTAAAGTGTCCCGCGTGTACTTACCTGCTGGTTCAGTGGCTCCTTTCAGAGAATGTGGGGAACGCGGGTCAGGGGAGCCCGAGGGTGGGGCCTGAGGGAACAGGGGTCTTCCGGAGACGCAGGCACTTCCCAGGGAGAGAACAGTTACATCTGGGCAGCTCCAGGAGGAAAGGCCAGGACAGGGCATGGCCGAAATCACGGCCCCGGGAAGGAGCGGCCTGCCCCACCCGTGAGCTGAGGTGGGGCGTCCTGGAGGCGGCGCTGCACAGAAACCTGCTGCGGAAGGTTTTGAAAGCTTAAAGTCCCAAATGCGTTCAGCTTGAGGTACAGGGGTTCCCTGGGTGGCCCTGAGCCACCACCGGGCGGCCTTCAGAAGCGGGGTTTCCCTGGCGGGCTCCAGAGGAGGTCAGAGCTCTGACCCACTGGGAGGTGCCACCCCGGGAGCGGGTTCCATGCCATGAGGATCTGTGACACGCCAGGGGGCCCTGAAGCTGTCTTTTAGATGCAGGGGCCATGATGGCGAGAAAGGTGGGCAGTCGTCAGGTCCAGCAGTGCCGACCTCAGTTCTGACCGGGAGCTGAACCCCGCCCACAGCTCAGGATCTTGGAGGTGGCTTCTGACATAGACCCTCCAGTACGAGCCCGCCGGACACCCCTGTATTTCAGCTGTATTAGACCCCTGCAGAGAACCAGGTAAAACCAAGCTGGACGTATCACCCGGGGTGACTGTGAGGTAGTAAATGTTTTAAGCCACTCGTTGTGGTCATTTGTTACGCAACTATTGGAAAGGGGGCAATCCAGACAGTAGGGGATTTGTTGGGGAAGGACAGGAACCTCAAGTATCTCATCCAAAGAATGAATATGTCGGGATGTCTTAGAAACTGATTGACAGCAACAGCCTTCAGTAAGAGCCCATAGAAGGTCTTTAGGTTTTGGGTTCATTCTTGTAAACTCGGGATCAACCAGCACCCGTGGACTTTAAGTTGGCCCAGTTACAGACCCCTTCCTCACAGGGAGGTGACCACTTGCTCCCTGTGGTTTTCAGCTCAGGGTCCTTGATCTAAGCTGGAGGATGCTGAAGGATGGATGCTCAAAGAAGCTACAGGGCCAAAGTGTCCTACTTCTAGCAATAACTAGGTTAATTCTGTCTGTAAACCATAGCATAGGCGATTATGGAACCAGCTAAACTACTTTGGGCAAATCCCTTTCCATGGTATAAGCCATCTGGTCCTCAGGAGGTAAGGGTGTTGGTTATATATGGCTGGGAACCAGATGTAACCCTGAGAAGGGTTAGGTAAACTACCCAGTGTCAGACTGCTGTTACTTGGTAGAAACAAAGTGAGATGCTCATTTGCATTGCCTTTTACTGTGCTTGTCCTTCTAGAGAAGGTTACTGCTTCCTGGTGGAGGAGTCTCCAGGGAATGAGACAAAGTGGTCCATTAAATCATTGATCAGAACTCTTCTAGAGAGGAATCAATGTTTAAAAGGCTTTTATTATTTTATTAGTATTTTCAGCCAGTCAAAAGTTCTGGAAATGGATAGCAAACAGGTTGCACAACTTCATGAATGTACTTAATGCTACTGAATTTGTACACCTAAATGGTTAAAATGGTAAATTTTATGTTATGTATCTTTAACCACAATTGAAAACCCACCATAAAATGCCATGAAATAACTAGTAATTGCTTGTCAGGCATGCCAGTGAAAGTGAATGGCATCCCCCAGTTTATATTTTGTAAGGTGAAAGGGAAAGGTTAGTTTCTCTAAATATTTTTCTAAAGTGAGCCTAGGAATGTCTAAGAATGATAAGACCATTAAGTAAGTCTGGAGATTATAAAATAGCTCTTCTGATAATCTTTAGTTTTATATAAGACATACATTCTAATACAGGTTGATCCACTGTTTGAGGTCACATTTGTAGATTTTTATCTACTACACAGAAGCCTTCCCTTTTCATAAAATTTATTGCACACATAGTTTATCTTTCCTTATATTATTATTAATTAGTCTAACTTTATTTAATCTTGCTCTTTTTTGTTCCCATGTGCATGTGTTGAGCTGATGAGGAGACAGATTTTATGTAGTTGTCATTATTATTTAGATATCATTCATTAATAGGTTATTATTTATATACAAATTTCTTAGGTAAGAATTTTGTTTTAATTTTAGGCATTGTGGTGTTACTTCATTATATCACAGGATAAGTCTGAAAAAGCCTACAGTAAGTTTATTTTTGAAATTTTATTGTAGTTTTTGATTCCCAATGTGTATCTCATTTTTTTTGTTTGTTTGTTCAAAATAAGTAGCCACTAATAATAGTGGTTTTTCCAAAGCATTTTTTATTGCTTATTAAAGAATTTGTGTTATTGGGAAGTGTATTTTGTGATTGCTGGGATTTTGTGAGGGGGGAAAAAGCATACACCTTGTTATATCCTTTCTTGCAGGTAGTGCTGAAGTAGAAAAATGTATATGTGTATTGCAAAGCTCATGTATCAACATGCATAAACTCATGTATCAACATGCATAGCATAGAAGGAAAGGATTACATAGCTTCTTTACGTTTTCAGGTAAACTTGAGTGTTTCCATGTTTTTGTGTTTGCTTGGAGAATATTCTTGAATTAATTGATTTCAGAAGTTTTGCTAGTATTATGTCTTATCAAGAATGTAATTTTTCTCTAACGAAATTTAGCAGATTTAGTGCTTACCATTTTTCCATTTGCAGAAAAAGTAATTTAGTGGTGTGAATTATGAAGTCTTTTCTGAGGTTTCTTTTCATCTGAAGTGATTCATAGGAAATAAGTTTGGTTATAGTAAGCACATGACAGTATTCGTCTTTTTCCTCTTTCTCATCACCTTTTTCATACCTAGGGCTAATGTTGAAGTTTTATCACATTGTCACTTTGTTTCTGATACATGCTGACTCTGGCAGGAAATTTAGATTGAATTTTTCCTTAGATTTGAGTTTGTCTTACATTTGCTCATTAGAATTACTTTTTAAAAATGCTATAGTTAATGGTCATGTTATTTTGTGAAGCTCTTATTAAATTGGAAGAACATTTAATGTTCTATATTGTTTCCTGAAAACATGTTACAAAGAGTAACTTTCTTTACTTCTGTTTTTCCCACCCTTTTACCTGGCACGTTGCAAATGTTTGACCCACCAGATATGGATTGTTGTTCGAATGAATCAGTTCTGCACATGAGGTACCTCAGGTCCACCCAGGTATCCAGTTTACTCATTTCCCAGTATTATTACTTGGGCTTTTTTGTGTTGGTTTTGAGGTGAAAATGCTTCCCTATGAGTGTGAGATGATGATAATTTCCATGGTACCAAAGTAGACCTATGCCATTTTCCCTCATCTCAGTGATGCACACTCTTGAGTTCTACTCCTCACTTGATACTGAGCCATCTACAGCTTTTCCCAACAAGTTGCAAAATTGAACAAGCATAAGGCTTAAAGGTAACAATACTCAGTTCTTGTTCTGCCATCTTGTGCTGCTTTGAGTAAAACATTAGAGCTTTGTTGGCTTTAGTTTCATTATCTGTTACAGAAATACTATCATTGTCTTGGCCTGTTTGGTACAGTGTCTCTCATATTGATGTCTCTCCCCCTACCCCCTTCCTTGCTTCCACACTCTAAAAAGTAAATGGACAAAGGTCCTTGGGTGAGGATTAAAAAAAAAGAAGAAATACTATCACTCAACTCTTAGAATTTATGAAGGATTCAATGAGCTAATGTGTATAACCTTTGATACGGGGCTTAGTAGGCATTATAAGCACAAGAAATGGTAGGTGCTCATTGATGGTATGTTTTCCTGCCTCTGGAATCAGTTATGAGGTCACTGAAGGGGCGGGACATACAGTGCCTCATTAACAGTGTCATGCTATATTTTTAGAAAATTGCTTACAGATTTTAATTTCTTTCTGTGTTTAGGTAGAAGGCCTGCCCCTTTCCCTTTTTCAACCACTCCTTAAAAACATGCAGCCTCTTTATTGACTTGAATTTTTTTTTTCTTTTTAAATGCACTCCTGTGTAAATAGGTATAGGAGACAAAATTGGTCTCTTAGCTTCCAAAGACACAGTGCTCCTAAGAGAAGTTACAAAAACAGACGGCCTTATGCCCATTACCCCATTGGTTCTGCTGTTCCCTGGGCTGCATTGATTCCCTGGGTGTGTGTATGTGTAGAATCTCTTGCATAAGAGGGATTTCTAGGAATGAAGTAGAAGAGACTGTGAAAAACAGTATGTAGAAAGTATAGAGGTTTTCTTTTTGAGAGGGTAGGTTTCTAATTGCTAGACTCTGTTCCTCAGTGATTCATAAGTGAATGAATGATACTTAGACAAATTAAAATTCTTTGTTACTTTTTTTGAAGAAATAGATTCTTAGGCCTATAGTGTGTAAATGTTAATATTTCATTTTCCCTGCTCATAATACCCTGATTTCCTAGGGCTCAGAACTTTCAATATTTGCTGCAGGTATTTTTGGATGTGTATTTTAAAATTTTCATTGTGGCCAAATATGATAGATAATCATGGCTAACAAGGATAGAAAGCTAAAAAAAATTCATGTTTTTACTCTTACTTTTAGGACTTTATCCCAAGCACATATTCTGGAATATCACAGAGGTGTTTGTCTTCTATGTCAGGGCTTGCAAACCGTGGCCTGTAAGGCTTAAGAGCTGAGATTGTTTTTTGCCTTTTTAAAGGGTGTAGAAAACAACAGAAAAGATTCTGCAGCAGAGTCAGTATGTGGTCCACAAAGCCTAAACTAGTTATCACTCTTTGGTCTTTTACAGAAAATAGTTTGATAATTCTATATTATATTGCTAACTGTTATAGACAAACTAAATAAACATGTTAGCACCTGTGACTGAATTGTATGTAGCCATTATTGATCATGTTTTTGAATAACATTTAATAACCTTAGGAATTGCTTATTCATAATGTTAAGTAGGATATAAAACAATACAAATCGATTTTGATTGTGTAAAGACCTAAGAAGTGGCTATTTTGAGATGGTGGGATTATGAGTGATTTTAAGCTTTTTAATGAAATACTTAGTTTTATAAAATAATTGTATATTTTTATTTTCTAATTTAACTAGAAGGGGAACATTTAGGAGGTTGTCAGATAGGGAGAGAGAAGTCAATTCATGGTACTATAGAGGGATAAACTGAGCTCACTAGGAAAGCCTTATTTTGTGTGTATAGTCACAAAAGAAGGAACAGGTATACTATTCAGCACTGTTCGAATGGTGATTATAGAGGACAGACTTCATACAGAAGAAGAGAACCAGTAAAGGAAGTCAAAATTTGAAGAATAGTTTATTGAAATGGGTAAATAAGTTGGTTATTGGAATTGTGGATCGTTTACCCATGGCTCATAAATTTGATGGTGGATGAGCACACATCTTCACCTTTTAATAGCGTGTATGTGAAATTGAAACTGGTAGCACTCTCATCTTTAGTGTATTCTGAAGAAGTTGATGTCCAAAGTACATATATTAACAATACAGGGTTAATGAATTAATATAGTAGTGGATATTGTGCCTTCATTGGCCTGGTTTCTCTTGATCTTTAGGAATTGCAAGAAGTCTTTTTATAAAGAAAGTTTTGTAAAGTCCATTGTTCAAAATCTGATCATTTCTATTTTATCTCTAAGGTCTTTTTGGTTCATCACGGGTGCGATATGTTGTAGACCATGCGATGAAAATAGTTTATCTCAGCACTGACCCCTCCATTGTAATGACCTATGACACTGTTCAGAGTCTGCATTCTGTGTGGGTTCTCCGGAGAGTCAAAGCAGAGGTAAGGATAAATGGTAGTTAATACTGAAACCCTTGGCATATTTTTGTGAAATAGGGAAAAAGAAAGATTGCGTCTGTAACAACTCGAATCTACCTGTAACTTTCACAAGGAAATTGCCCTTTTTATCTAATTATTATCTTTTCTCCCTTATCATTTTGTCTTGAGGAGAATGCTGTTTTAAAATTCTCTGAACCTGGGTGAACTCCTCAGAATGTGGCCCTGACTAGCTCCCTTACAGGGAACCTCAGCAGCCTCTTCAAAGGAGATTCCCCATGACCTCCCCTTTCCAGAATGACTCCAACATCCAGTCAGAGTCGCTCCACCTCCTCTCCCCGTCTGCACTCTCGCTCTCCTTCTATCTACAACATGGTGGCTCCAATGTGGGAATCCAGTGTGGGGTGTTTCCTAGTTTTACCAAGATAGCCCAAGAAGAAGATAACCTTTTTGAAACTTTCTCTTAGATTTGAGGGATTTGAAATTTCTGTAGCTTGCCCTTGGGTAGCTTATGGGGAAGATACCTGTTACTCCAGTTGTATTAGTAAGACTTCCAGGTCTGTAGTGTTATCTTTTTCAAGGAGTCATATTTGGAGGCTGCCTGCGTTTGTCATAAAATTGGTTATCTCATTTGTACTAAGTGGCAGCAGTTTGATGAATATTGGTTGCAGAAATATTTTTATATTGGCTGTGATGCTCTCTCTCTGTTTGTTTTGTAGTTGTGATCATTCCCCTGCCTTAGGAGTCCACTCTTTCAACAGGGTGCAAAGCTTCAACCTTTCAAGACAATCAATCTCCATGGAGACACAGTATTTCTCGTTCTCTAGATGGTAATTCAAATAGCTCTCTTCTTGCACCAGAAACTGAGCGAATTGTCCCTGAACTTTGTATTGACCATTTATGGACAGAGGCGATTACTAATACAAGGTTTGGAGTACATATTTTTATATTCAAAGAAAAATGTTGCTAAAAGTTTTAGAACATACTTGGTATTTTGCTTAAACTCTCTCTTAGTATATTCAGTTATTAATACTTTTAAAAACATATAGACATGTATTGAAGTCACCTCTTTTTCAGTAGAGGTCATAAATTATATTAAAGTGATCTTAAAAATATATTTTTTTTGTTATTTTTTTAACTTAGTGATAATCTCTCAGATGGAGGTGTTTGATGGTATAGGGAGAACCAACTAATTTCTGTAGAGTAGGGAACTTGGGGTTTTGGTAACATTTTTTTTTTTAGACATTCACTAAGCATTTATTAACAAGCCACGACACACTGTCATTCAAAGCCCATCTCAAATGTTTTTTTTTCCTCCACAAAGTTCTCTGCAATCTTCCCAGATAGGTGTGCTGTCATTTTAGTTCCAAATTCCCAACACCACACTGGGCCATGCTCATGTCTTCCATAATTTATATTTCTGCCATAGATATAATGTGCTTGTTTTATCCATACTTTCTGAAGCCTAAGCCCCTTCAAGTAGGAGGCTATGTTATATTCAGCTATTTAAGGCCCCTTTTAAATCCTAGCACTGCTCAAGAATCTTTGCTGAGTTCACAAGAATCAGATACAGACCAAGGAATGTAGGGATATGAAAGCACCTTTGAGAAAACACAGGGGCAAAAAAGGCAGCAAGGTTTATAGAAATTCAGAACCAAAAGTCTCCCTTTGGAAAATGCTTCCTCATTTTCTGATGTTTGGTGGGCACAGCAAAACAGCATCATTTGAAAACATTGGCTATGACTGAACAATACATTAAACATTTTTTTTATTATTGGCAGTTAAAAAGCATTAAAAAAAATATATGTTAGTTGAGTGTTGGCTGTTCCTTTTAGGAAACACAGTTCAGATCTCTGTTCCGTGTGACCTTTCTCTCTTTATGTTCTCATTAACTATGCATTTTTTAATTCTGCCAGTCTCAGTGTGTGTGCTAGTGGCTGTGGGTTAGCAGGCAGATTAGTCACTGTCCATGTCCTCAGACATGGAAGGTTGGTGACACAGGAGACAGTCCCTATTCTGCAGGTAGGGCTTTGGAAAGATGGAGAAGGCACAGTGGTCAGAGGGCATCAGAACAGAAGTTCAGAAGGAGGAGTGTTTGGAATGTTCAGGAAACCACAGATGTGTTCACGCTGCTTGTGCCAGTGCCGAGAGAAAGAGGAGATACTCAGAAAGAGATTCCCTTTAGGGCTGTTCCCTTTGATAAGAGCTGTAGGAAGGTGTTTTTTTAAAAAAAAAAAAAAAGTTTTTATTGATTTCAGAGAGAGAGAGAGAAAAACATCAATGGTGAGAGTCATTGATTGGCAGGCTGCCTCCTGCATGCCCCCTACTGGGGATGGAGGCTGCTTGTAGGGGTCAGGTTCCTGGGGGCCTGTGGATGAGGTTGGGGTTGCAGAAGGTCTGGTAAACCCCTAGAACTGTGCATAGTAGTTGTGTATATGTGTAGTGTGTAGGCCTTTTCCTAAGGATAGAGTTTCACATTCATTAGAATCTCATAGTGGGTCTGTGACCTCCATATAGTTAAAACCTGGTGATGTGGAATCAGAAGAGAGCTAGGGACTGAAGGCTTAGAGACTTAAACTTTTGGAGATGAAAAAAAGAAGAGAGAGTTGTTGCAGAGAGCAAAGCAAGAGAGGTCAGGTGGGAGAAGCAGCAGGAGAGAAATGTCATGGAACCCAAGAAAAGAGGCTTTACAAAGAAAGTGCCAATATTGCTTGTTGCTGGTGAAGTGTGGCTTAAGACATACCTGGAGGGCAGTGATTTCACTGGTGACTTTGGCTAGAACACTTGGGGAGCAAGGTGGTAGAGTTGAATGGGGTGGAGGAAATAAGTGGGGCTGAGGAAGTGAACATACACATAGGTACTGTTTTAAGGAGATTGCCTTTGAATGGCCATGGGGATACACAACCAGCCAGCCAGAGTCTTTGGGTCAAGGGAGAGCTTTGTTTATGCTGACCAACTTACAGAAAGTTTGTCTTGATGACTAGGTACCTCCGTGTGTGTGTCTAAAATGTAAGGACAATTCCTTACCCAACCACAATACCATTGTTACACCTAGTGAATTAACAGTAAGTCCTTCATGTCATCTAATAGCCCATCTTCATATTTTAAGACTTTTATCTGAATATGAGAGAGTAGCTTTTAAGGAGCATACCCAAAGCAGGGAAAGCATTGAACATACAGAGGAGAGGAAATGGCCGATGGGTAAGGAACCAGCAAGGAGCACAGGTGGAGAGGTTGGCCTGGGGAGAAAAGGCAATATTTATCAGACAGGCAGGGGCTGAGCCTCTTGTCTGAGACAGAGGCAAATGCATGTTCTTAGAGGGGCTTTGGAAAAAAGTAGAGGTGAGAATACACTGTTGAAGTAGATTCTCTGTTTCGGTCCTCATATATAAAATAAAAATTTCCAACCTTTTAAGACCTATTGGTAAGTTGAATATACTGCAGATCCCTATTTTACAGATTTCTGGTTTTCTGCACCATTCTAGGAAGACATCTTTGGCAGTTAGAGGTATGGTTTGACAAAGAGTAAGGAAGTAGAACCCAATCTGAGAGAGAGGAGAGATAGGAAGGGCATGCTGGGGAAGGTCTGATTCCTTGAAGGGATAGGAATTCACATCTGTGTTACTTGAGCAGCAGGTGACTTTCGTACTATGGAAGTGGAAAGTGGATTAATGTTGATTAAATTTATTGTGATTTTCATCCCCCAAAAGCTGTGGAGTGGACTCAGACGCAAATAGCTGAAAGGAATCTCAGCATCATGAAATTGAAATCCTAGAAGTGTTTTTGGGTCTTCAAGGTTATTGCTTGGCCCATGTAGTTTTTAGGGTTTTTTTACAGAATACTTTAATACTTCTAATAGTTACCTTGGTAGAGTTTTGAACCAGTGCTGACAGTTACTGCATTTATGTATCTATTGCAGGGAGAAAAATTCACAGGCCTCAAAAGTGTTCATTACATGTGACCTCTTTGAGCAAAAATTCTGCTTTTTAGTAGAGACCTATCTCCGGTTAAAGGTAAGTGCATATTCCCATTGATTCTGCATAAATGTAGGGCTGCTCACTCATCCTCCCTCGCTCCCTCCCTCCCTCCCTCCCTCCCTCTCTCTCTCTCTCTCTCCCTCCCTTTATTCATTCCCAGCTTTATTGCAATAATATGCATACTGTAAAGTTGAGATGTTTAAGTGTAAAATTAAACAACTTTTAGTAAATTTACAGAAGAGTGCAGCCATCATCACAGTCCAAGTTTTTAAAAAAAATATTTTATTGATTTTTTTAGAGAGACTGGAAGGGAGAGTGAGAGAGAAAGAGAAACATCAATGTGAGAGCAGAACATTGATCTGCTGTCTCCTGGATGCCTCCTATTAGGGATCGAGTTTGGAATTTGGGCATGTGCCCTGACTGGAAATTGAACCAGCAACCTTTTGGTTCATGGGACGATGCTCTAACCAACTGAGCCACACTGGTCAGGGCCACCACAATCCAGTTTTTAAAATTTCTCTCATCTTAAAAAGAACCCTTGTGCATGATGTGCAGTCAGTCTCATTCCCAAACTCAGGCATCTGCTTTGTGGGCTTTTGGCCTTTGTGGATTTGCCTTTCCTGGACATTTTATAGAATCATACAAAATGTAGCATTTTGTGGCTGGCTTCTTTCACTTAGCATAATGTTTGCTAGGACCCACCATGTCATCACATGTGTTAATGCTATAGTCCTCTCTGTGTGTCGTCCATTGTGCAGATGCACCATGTGTGGTTTATCCCTCAGCAGTTGATGGATATTTGGTCTGTTTCCACTTTTTGACCATTGTGAGTTGCTGTGCTATGAACCTTGGGTCTAAAATCTTTGTATAGACATACATGATTTTTTTGTCCTTGGGTAGATACTTAGGAGTGGAATGGTTGGGTCAGTGGTAAATTCATTTTTAACTTTTTAATGAATTGCCAGATGATTTCAAAATAGGTTGAACTATTTTACATTCCCACCAGCCACGTTTGAGGGTTTCAGTTTCTTTCTCCTTGACAAGTTTGGATATTGTCAGTCTCTGGTTATAGCCATTCTCCTAGGTGTGAAGGGGTTTTAATGTGCATTGCATTAATGACTTACGATGTTAAACGTCTTCTCACGTTCTTACTGTCCATTTATTCATCTTTTTAGGTGAAATATGTATTTATGTTTTTTCCCAATTATTTTTCATTTTATTTTGAAATAATTATAAATCAGAGGAAATTGCAACATAGTTGAGAGTCCTGTGTACCCTGCACTCTTTGCTCCAGAGGTAACATCTTACATAACTTTAGCAAATGATTTAGTACATAAGAAAAACTAGGAAATAGACACCATTACAATCTACACACATTATTCAGGTTTTATCAGTTTTACATGTACTCGTGTGTGTGTGTGTGTGTGTGTGTGTGAGAGAGAGAGAGAGACAGAGAGAGATTGATTGATTGATTGATTGATTGATTCCAGGAAGTTTTCTCATGTGTATAGATTTCTGCATGCATCACAATCAAGGTACAAAACTACTTTATTCCTCAAGGATCTCCCTTGCGCTTCTTTATAGTCACATACACCACACCCACTCCATCACTAATTCCTCACAACCACTAATCTATTCTCCATTTCTATAATTTTGTCATTTGAAGGTGCTATATAAGTGGAATGCTACAGTATGAAACCTTTTAGGATGGGCTTTTTGCAGTCAGCACAATACCCTTAAGATCAGTACAAGTTGTTGCATGTGTCGATATTTGGTGTTTTTTTCAATTTAATTTTTAGCTGTGTAAACTTTGAAGAGAGTAATGATAAGACCCAGCTCATTTTTGGCTCCCTCACCAACATACAGGCAAAGGATGCAGCACCAGTGGAGGTAAATGCAATCACTTTTTTTGAGAAATTGAAAATCGTTACACTTTGTAAATTGCACAGACTGTAAAATAAAATCTGTGCCCTGTTTTAGAAGATAGACACCATGCTGGTCCTGGAAGGCAGTGGAAACCTGGTGCTGTGTACAGGAGCGGTTCGGGTAAGTAAGAAGCAGCCTTTGGTGCTTTTGTAGGGCTGCCTCCTTAGGTACGATTTTGTAATGTTGCTTTAGTTTGATATTTAATATTTATTACTTCTTGTCTGTAGGCTTTGGCAGAAGGTTTTTTCTAAGAGTTGAAAATGAAGTCTCCAGTTTAGGTTGGTGGCCCTAAGTTGGAGGTCTAGGACTCACTGCCATTCTGTGGATTGCCACTGGGAACCCAGCACAGATGGGGAACCTTTAATGAGTATAGGTAGATAGATTTAAAAAAAGAGTGAAGCTAAAGTTTTACAAATGATGTCGTTTTGAATTTTATATAGTCGTAGCTTAGTTAAGTCTCAAATTTTTATAAAGTTTCATTATCTTAAATGTGTACTGTGTTGGCTGGCTCTTTTATCAGTTGTGAAATTTATATATGAGTAATGTAAGTGTTGTAAATTTAAATTATGAAATTTAAACACATAGACACAGTGTGAAGAATAATGATAAGAATATTCATGTTAGCTGGACCCAGGTTAAAAAATAGGTGCTGCTAGTCCCCTTTCACTCCTGGGTGTTCTTTCCTGACTGTATCTTCATATCCCCACCTCTCCCAGATAGACATGGTCCAGGTTTTTGCAGTAAATCAGTCTCTTATTTTTATTACTCATTGTTTTACAATTTTGTATGTATCACTGAAGAGCGAATTGTTTGGTTTTTCCTTGTTTTGAATTTTGATGTAAAGGACACCATGTAGATTTACCTTTGTGGATGTGAGGCTCTTGTTTCCTCACTCACTGCTACATGGTATTACATTGTATAGTGATACCAAAACCTTTACTATTTACCAGTCACTAAGGTTGTTTGTGTTGTTTCTGATGTTCTTCTAGTAAACGACACTTTAAAGAAATCCTTATGTATGTCCCCCAGCCTCTGGAGTACATGCATATTCACCTTGGCCATGTGGTGCCAAATCATTTTCCAAATTGTAGGTTGTACCGATTTACAGCATCTGTAATTACTACTGGTTTATAATTCTGTCTGAGCAGTGCTCTTTTATCTTGATGACTTTTGGGTGGGCTGGGGGGTCATACATCCCTGCCATTTACTAATGAATGCAAGTTGCTAATGAGGGTAAAAGTGGTCCGGGACCTAAAAGCTTTCCATTTCAGAGCAGTGATGTAAGAGGGAAATGGGAGACAATTTTGTTAGTAAATGCCCCCCAACTTTGTTTTGCTCAGTAGAAATACATGTTTTCAGTTTTAAAGTACCATCATGAAATTATAATTTGTTGTGGATTTTGTATTCCTGATGACTGGAATAGCAGTTTATATTTTTCTCATCTTCTCATTTTACCAGCTGCTTGCTAATTTGAAAGCTTCCGATCAAATTATTTTAAGTTTCAGGCTTCTTAGCAGACTTCCCAGTTCAGTTTGAATATGGGTTTTATTTTTTGTCTACGTGGCTGCAACATTGCTAGGCAAATAGCCTGCCCTCCTTATAGCAAACAATGCTTAGGTCAATTTCGCTAATTTTCTTCAAAAAATCCAGTGTCAAGTTGAATATTTGAGGTTTCAGGATTAACTGTAGAACTATTTTACCTCCAAAATTTTTTTAATATTGCTTTTAAAAGTTTTAAACATGAGAGTTATTATTTTTACCTTATGTGAAGAGCATTGAGTTCATTTTGTTGCTGAGATCATGGCACTTGTCTGTGCAAAGCCTTTCTCTTATTTTATTTCCCTTTATTTTCGTATTCTGCTTCTATTATTCCCTTCTCTTCAGCAGGCAACCAATTTCTTTAGTCTAAAACTCCAAATGTAAACATTTACAGTAAGTAATAGTTTTACTAAGAGAATGACCTGAGACTTAATCTTAAAAGCTAAGTGATTTTTACAACCACATTTTAACTTAAAAATTTTTTAAAATAAAATAAAATGGACTACAAATGTAGATTCCTTTGTGGCTTTGGGTACAGGAGAGGGGAATTTGGAAGGACTTGTTTTTATCCATTTCTTACTTATAGTCTGTATGGCCCAAGGGAACATTTAGAATAGGATGAATATGTTTAGGAAAGTTCAAGCATTGTCTTTTCAAATTAAGCAGATTTTCTTCCTAAGATTTTTCAAAATGTAAGTAACTTCTGTGCTTTTTGTGTCTCTATGGGATGCAGAGTACTCATCAGTAGCTCCGTACCTTAACCAGCCACCTGCGGTGGTTTACCATGGAGATGACGGTCAGCGACGTTTGAGTGTGCCTTAACCCTTGCACTGTTGCTCTCTTCTTGTTTGTTGGAAAGGAATGAAGCATGTTTGGCATGAGGGACCCCCCCAGTGTTCAACTCAACTCTGGTTGACCGGTACCATCAGGTTCTTCTTCCATCTCTCCGCTTGTGCCAGGTCGTCCTCACGTCTAGCATGGCCCAGCACTTGCAGGCAGCCGAGCAGGTAAGGGAACCTGAGCATAGAAATCGGCTTGTGCCAAATCCTCATGTTGCAAATGCAGAAAGCCTAGGCCTAGGCAGCGGGAGTGAATTTACCATAGTTACCTGTTTGTGGCCCACCCCGGTGTCGAAAGCAGGCTGCTGTACTTTACTCTGCACTTCATCGGCCTGTTTTTATACTTCCGTTTGAATGGAACACCACAGCTAATTAATAGAGCAGTTAGATAGAAGGCAGGAGATCTGAATTTGTTCTTCAGTAAAAGGAAGCTGTTGTCGTGACAGGAATAAGCTGGCTTCTAAAATGTAATTTAACCAGTATTTATTGATAGAAGGCTATACACTACCTTAGGCCTTGCAGAAAATACAAAAGATAGATGATACACCACATTTTGTTATTTAGAGAATGAACGGATTTAAGTAAGTGAATTTTTGAACTCATGAAAAAATTTTGAGCACCAGATATTAGTTTTATTTTCATTGTTTTTTGGTGAAACCTTCAAAAATACATATATAGGGTATCCCTCCAAAATCTATATACACACACTTTGAATAAGTATAAAGGGAGGTGTTTTTTTTAAATGCATTTCATTTTTAAAATTGAGCTCTCAGCTATTCCAGTGTGTATACATTTTTGGGGGATACCTGTATTTCTTTATTTCTTTAAACTAATAATACAATATCTCTTTTAGCCTTTCACAGATTAATTAGGCTCATCATTATGAACCTACAGTCTTACTTTATTGCTCTATAACTGTGATACTCTCAGCAAATGTGTCTGAGTAATTTATGGTAGTTTTGTCTGCTTCTCCTGCCATTAGGTGAGGCTGACCTCGCCAAGATGGAGCGCTGCTGTGTCTGACATGGCACTTTATTTTATACTCCATCAGTCTAGGTGGCAGCCTTTCCCTTTCATACCGGGCTTTCAAGCCAGTTCTTTGAAACTCAAAGACTTCCCTTGCCTTCTATTCTAAGATTAACATGTTTTAGTAGAAGTTAGCCATTGCGGTATAAGACATTGGTTCCCTAATACCAGTTTTTTACTGACTATAGCATAATCTCCTAAGGAGCGTCTTTGAAAAATACAGATTAATGTGTTCCACGTCCAGTAATTATCGGCCAAGACCAGGACTCTGAATTTAAAAAATAAAGGGGCCACAATTCCTGAGTGATTCAGATGTTCAGCTTGTTTGGTCATCATCTCTGTGAAGCATTTATGAAAAAGTTGAGACTAGTATGTGAAAACAACTGACATCCTCCATGGTGGTTCACTGTGAACGCCAGGTGGAAGTGCAGAGTTCGAAGGTCAGAGTTTTTACTGCAGTCCCTTTATCCAAAGGAGAAGTAAACAAAAGCTTTTATGTGATTGTCCACAGGCCGCACTAGTCAGGCTATCATAGAGCAACTTCAATAACTCATTTTAGTATCTGCTTATTTAAAACTCATGTTCTAGTTCCATTTGGACAAAAATAAATAAGGGTCAAATGATATTTTTCATATACTAGTTCTAAGTTATATTCTTATATAATAGCCTCTATATCAATTTTTAAAATTTATTGATTGACTTTTAGAGAGATGGGGGGAGTGAGACATTGATTGTGATTGCACTTATTTACGTGTTCATTTGATCCCATGTGTGCTCTAACGGGATCAAACCCACAACCTCGGCATATTGGGACGACACTCTAACCAACTGAGCTACGCTAAATTATTTGACTCTGAAATAACCCCTTAAGAATTTTAGGTAAATGTTTGCTACTTGAAGAAATGAACTATGTGAGCACAAAAGACAATTGCTTGTCTAATATTCGTCTTCATTGCATTGAATTTCTTGCTTCAGAATTTATAATGTTCTACTCTCTTGCCTCTGTGTCTTTGCTCCTCCCTTGTTCTTGGCTCAGGTGATGCAGTTATCATTTCACATTCCGATGCCACACAAGCCATTCTGTGTTGCGAGGATGTCAGCGCCGGGTCTGCCAGGAACTGGCTCTGCTCACGGAGTCTTATCAGTAATGCGGCACTTCCTGGTGAGTTGAGCATGTTGAATGGATTTTAATTATTCTTTACAGACTGACATACACACTCAATAGAATGAAGTTTTTATTACTCTGTAGCTATATATGACATATGTGAAATTGGTACTAACAGAGTTCATTGCCTTTTTAGAAGTAAAAGTTTATGTTTATAAAAATGATATCTGCTCATATAAAAAATTTAAAGTCCAAGATAATAATTAACACTCAAAATCCTACTACCTGGAAATTACCAAAAGTTAACATTTGGTAAGTAGCTTTTCAAACATTGCTCTGTTTGAACAATGCTTGTATGTACAGAAGAGAGAGAGAGAAATGGAGACATACAGAGGTAATTTATAAGAAAGGGATTGCCTTTTACATGCAGTTTTAGAAAATAACTAATTTTATATAAACTTAACAGATAAAAAACTAATTGAAGAGAAACTGAAGACTTTGCTGAATTTCAGACAAATGTTTCTTCACTACAAGTGTACAAGAGGTACTAGTTCTAAAAAATAACTATAATTAAGAAGAAAAAAGATCATGAAACATTGATAAGGTATTTTGGTCATTTTACCAATTTTAATTTCTTTATTGCATCAAGATTTCAGTCAGTCAGTTAACTCCTGCTGTGCAAGATGAAATGATGAATTCTTTTACGGTCCTCTTCTACCTTCAGATTATGTTTGTTTATATTATTTTTACTTTGTCAGGTTTTATAACATTTACATTCAGTCCAGAAAGCATGATACCTTCAGCTATTTGGTGTTACTTGTATATTTATATGCATTCACTGAAACACACCAATTACGTTTTTTCCTCCCGAGGTTTCACCATTCCTGCTTTGGTTCTTTTAATATATCTCTTGGTATTTTTAATTTTTATTGAGGTCCCCTCCATCGGGGAAAAGTATATTATAATCCCAGAATTCTCTAATGTTTATGAATGGCTAATGTCTTGAGTGACAGTGTGGCAGGTTATAATTTTCTTTCTCTCAGAAATTGTCTTATTGATAATAGCTCATAATTATTAAGCATTTATGTGCCAAATATTGTTTTACACACTTAGCATGTTAATTTAATTCTCACAAACATCTTATGAGGTATAACTATTATTATCCACATTTTACAATGAGGGAACTGAGGTACAGAGAGGTTAACTTGTCCAAAGTGACATAGATAATACTGGTAATACAGAGTCTCCCAGGCAGTATGCCTTCTGAGCCTGTGCTTACCTACCAGGCAATACTTGCTACCCCCATTTTATGTGGGAGAAGTCTTAGACCAACCCCTGATTCCACCCCCTGCCCCCAACATTTTTTGTTCTTCGGGGCTATCTTTGCACTTGAGCAGAGTGTTTGACAGGGCAGAGTGTGGTACCTACAGAGGCACTTGGAGCCCGAGCTCCTTCTGGGGAGCTTCCAACCTCCACTGCACCCATCCATGGGGTGTCTCAGTCCTGTGGGCTTACTATGCTCATTTTCCCAACTCAGTCCACTGACACCGAGTCAGGCCACCCCTTTGAGGCCTGGAGAGTTGTCGAGTGGCTCTCCTCCTAATGGTTTCCCCCATGATTTCTGCAGGACTTACCTAATTACTCCAGTATGCTTCTGTGCAAACTGCAGAGCCTCCATGAGAACCTACAAGAGGTTGTTGGTTTGTTTTCTTTTCTCCATACTGCTGCTGAGGGTGGATAAAGGTCATGAGCTGAATCATGCTGCTTACTCCACCAGGATTTTCTCTGTGTGTCTTTTTGTTGTTTTTTATTTATTTTTTTTTATTTTAGCCACCACTGTTAAGTATTTATGGCATAAGTTGGCTCTTTTCCCTTTTTGTTGATTTTTTTTCATTTTGTAGGTTGACAACAGGAGGGACATTTCTATGATGCTACTTCGTTTTACGTTCTTAACCCAGAAGCCCTAATATAGGTTTAAAGAGACTTACCTTTTATTAAATCCTCTGGCAAGGTGACTTTATTGATGAAGTCTCCTTTCATTAATTTTTTAAACACTCATAAATTCTCTGTTTTGCTAATAGCATCATTTGACTGTCTCAGTGTATGAAGATTCTATTCAGAAAAGCACAATTTTTTTACATTTAAATTTTTTGTTGTTTAAAATATTACAGATGTCCCTTCTTATCCCCAGTGACCTACTCCACCCAGTCTCACTCCCCTCCCCAGTCCCTCTCCCCACCATTGTTTGTGTCCTTGCATTGTGCATATATGCATATACATTCTTTGGTTACTCTCTCCCCCTCCACTCACCAGCCCTCCTCCCTCCCTCTGACATTTGTCAGTCTGATCCATGCTTCCATGTCGATTAATCTATTGTGTTCATCAGTTTATTAAGTTCTTTAGATTCCATGTATAAGCATGATCATGTGATGTTTGCCTTTCTCTGCATGGATTATTTCACTTAGCATAATTTTCTCCACATCCATCCATACTGTCCCAAAGGGTATGGGATCCTTCCTTACAGCTGCATAGTATTCCATGGTGTAAGTATCGCACAGCTTTTGTATCCACTCATCTACGGCTGGGCACTTTGGCCGTTTCCAGATCTTAGCTATTGTAAACTGTGCTGCTATGAACATAGGGGTGCATATATTCTTTCTGATTAGTGTTTCAGGATTCTTAGGATATATTCATAGAAGTAGAATCACTGGGTCAAAAGACAGTTCCATTTTTAATTTTTTGAGAAACCTCCAAACTGTTTTCCATAGTGGCTGCACCAGTCTGCATTTCCACCAGCAGTATACTGTGGTTCCCCTTTCTCCACACCCTCGTTTGTTGATTTGTTGATGGAGCCATTTTGACAGGTGTGAGGTGATAACTCATTGTGGTTTTAATTTGAATCTGTTTGATGCTTAGTGATGTTGAGCATCTTCTCATATGTCTCTTGGCCATCTGTATGTCCTCTCTGGATAAATGTCTATTCAGGTCCTTTGTCCATTTCTTAACTGGGTTGTTTGTCTTCCTCTTGCTGAGTAGTATGAGTTCTTTGTATACTTTGGAAATTAGCCCCTTATCCTTGGCAAATATGTTTCCCAGACCATGGGGTTCCTTTGTATTTTGAGGCTGTTTTCTTTTGCTGTGCAGAAGCTTTTTAGTTTGATGTAGTCCCATATGCTTATTTTTTCTTTTTTTTATTTTGCCCTAGGAGATGTATCAGTGAAAATTCCACTACGTGGGATGTCTGTGACTTTACTGCCTATGTTTTCTTCCAGGATGTTTATGCTTTCATGACATACATTTAAGTCTTTTGTCCATTTTGAGGTATTTTTTGTGTATGGTGAAAGTTGGTGGTCTAGTTTCATTTTTTTGCATGTTTCCGTCCAATTTTCCCAGCACCACTTATTGAAGAGACTGTCTTTACTCCACTGGATGCTCTTGCCTCCTTTGTCAAATATTTACTGACCATAGTGGCGTGGGTCTATTTCTGGGGACCCTGTTCTGTTCCATTGATCTATATGCCTGTTGTTGTACCAATACCAGGCCATTTTGATTATAATGGCTTTGTAGTACAGTTTAATATCCGGCAAAGTGAATCCTTCCACTCTCTTCTTTTTTCTCAAGATGGCTGCAGCTATTTGGGGTCCTATTTGGTTCCATATAAATTTTCAAAATGTTTGTTCTAGGTCTTTGAAATATGCTGTTGGTATTTTAATGGGAATTGGATTGATTTTATAAATTGCTTTGGGTAGTATGGACATTTTAATGATGTTAATTTTTCTAACCCTTGAGCACGGTATATTCTTCCACGTGTTTATATCTTCCTCTATTTCTTTTTTCAGTGTCCTGTAGTTTTCCTAGTACAGGTCTTTTACATCCTTGGTTAAGTTTATTCCTAGGTATTTTATTTTTTTCGTTGCCATGGCAAATGGTATTGTTTTTTAAGTTTCTCTCTCTGAAAGTTCATTGTTGGTGTGTAAGAATGCCATTGATTTCTGGATGTTGATTTTGTATCCCGCTACCTTGTGAAACTCATTGTTCAAATCTAGTAGTACTTTGATGGAGTCTTTAGGGTTTTTTATGTACAATATTATATCATCTTCAAATAATGACAGTTTTACTTCCTCTTTTCCAATTTGGACACTTTTTATGTTTTCTTCCTGTCTGATGGCTGTGGCTCGGACTTCCAGTACTATGTTGAATAAGAGTGGTGAAAGTGGACATGCTGTCTTGTTCCTGTTTTTAAGAGAAATGGTTTTAGTTTTTGTCCATTGAGTATGATGTTGGCTGTGGGTTTGTCATATATGGCCTTTATTATGTTGAGATATGATCCCTCTACTCCCACTTTGCTGAGAGTGTTTATCAGAAATGGGTGCTGGATTTTGTCGAATGCTTTTCCTACATCTATTGATATGATCATATGATTTTTGTCCTTCATTTTCTTTATGAAGCACAATTTTTTTAACATGCTCATAATAAATTCAAGCAAAATTAATGAACAGAGTAGAGGTACCCTGACCAGCAATTCCTGCTGTCTATAAAGAACCAGATGTGAACTTATTTTATTTTTCTAGAAATTACTGTGCAGGTGTGTGTACAATGTCCCATCCTTACACAGGTGAAATCATACCATACACACTGCTCTGTAACATTTTGTCCATTGTGTGTTGATCTTTTCTCATCAGCACATATAGTTCCTACCTCATTCTTTTAATTAGCTGCATAGCCCACCTGTGGCCCACTGGTTGAGTGCTGACCCATGGATCTGGATGTCCTGGCTCAGATTCCCGCCAGGGCACATGCCTGGTTGTGGGCTCAATCCCCAGTAGGGGGCGTGCAGGAGGATCAGTGATTCTCTCTCATCACTGAGGTTTCTCTCTCTCCCTCTCCCTTCCTCCTTTGAAATCAATAAAAATGTCTTTAAAACAAAAAATTAGCTGCATAGTTTTCCAGTTGTGACATACTTAACCAGACCCCTGTTATTTAACCAGATCCCTACGACATGTTGACTCTTTCCAGTCTTTTAAAAATTCAGGCTGTGTGACATGTAATAACCTTGTGTGTATTTGTGTGTGTGTGTATGCGGTTTGTAGATTTGAGCTAGTAGGCTTGATAAATTTCTGGCAATGTTTGGTCAGAAATATATATATTTAAATCTTTTGAAGAAAGATAATCTGTCCCAAATTTTTAAAACTATTTTCCCTCCTCTCAACCCCTATTCTGTACAGTTGTCCCTCGGTTTCATATTGTTTTGTGTTGTTCTATAATATTGTTTTTGTCTTAAATGTTCTCATTAAATTATAAGCCCATTTATAACTTTGTAAACCCCACATCGCCTAGCCAAGTACTGGATATGTTATACCTCCTCAAATACTTATCAATATTTTGGAGTTGAGAATGATAGGTATGGTACATAGAGTAGTCAGGTGGCATTTAACAGAAGGGTCTTACAGAAACTGAGAATCGGTGGTCTTTTAAGTCAAGGCAGCAGTTGATGTGCAGGGTTTCAAAAAGAATGGGGAATAGGAACACATGTTGAGTATAGTAAGTTCGAGGACAGCCTGGCAGGGTGTGGCTCAGGGGTTGAGCGTCAACCTAGGATCCAGGCGATCAGGGTTCAATTCATGCTCAGGGCACATGCCTGGGATGCGGGCATGATCAATGACTCTCTCATTGTTGATGTTTCTATCTCTCTCTCTCTCCCTCTCCTTTCCTCTCTCTGAAATCAATAAAGATATATTAAAAAAGAAAGAAAGAAAGAAAGAAAGAAAGAAAGAAAGAAAGAAAGAAAGAAAGAAAGAAAGAAAGAAAGAAAGAAAGAAAGAAAGAGAAAGAAAGCTAGCTTGAGGACAAAGAGGGAAAAGCCAAAGTTCAATGATAGCGTTAGGTAAAAAATCCAGCTCTGAAGGGATTCAGATGGGAAAGGAGGGAATGAGAATTATGAGCAGCAAATGCAGAATAAATATTTCAAGAATTTGATATGAACCAGGTTTCTGCCTTGTTTTGGAGTGCCAGAGAGACCTGACGTATTTTCCAAAAGTGAGGAGAAATGATCACTATTTGGCAGGGTATATTTTAGTGTGCTAGAAAAGATGCAAGGAATAGACTCAGTCTGAGGAAGGACTAGAACGTGTGTCACTAACTACTGATTCTTCAGGACTTCTGGATACGAGCTCTGAAGTGTGAAGCTGAAGGCATTTAGACAGCGTCCAGGCTGTGCTGGGGGACTAGGCACAATGTCCGGAATGCGTTCTGTTCAGAAGCAGTTTCAGGAGAGCAACTCCTAACTCAAACCCCAGTGGAATGAACTTAATTACACAGGGCTGAACCAAAGTTATTTACTTCAGCATATTGCTTTTTTAAATATTCTGCTTCTGTTAGGTATATGAGGAAATCTGGTTTTCTTTCTTTTAATCTATCTCAAATTTAGCAGACTATTTGCTTTGGCAAGCCCATCAACACCGAGCAAACTTTTCCAAAACCTTAGCACACTCCTTTGAAATTTTCAGACTCAGTATTTGCAAGTTATTTACACTAAGGTAAATAAAATTTCATTTCTACAAACCTACAACCTTCTGTATCCAAGTTTTGTGTTTCATTATTTCCTTTTCCCATTCTGAAACAGCCAGACACTTGAGTTCAAAACTACCCCTGTGTTCCTTTGAGACACATCCCCTTGTCTTGAATTTCATTGCCCTTACTCCTAGTATATAGTCTTAACCATTAAAACGTGTAGCCAGAATCACTAAGTTCTACTTTAGAGCCATAACTGAGAGGTAGGTAGGTGGGCAATTGAGAGTTACTTGTTTAACACAAGCATTTAAACAGATCAAAAGCCTCACAAGAACAAATGATATGACCCACATGCCTTTATACCTTCTCAGAGGAACAAAAAGGAAGACATCCATTAACCTGGCCCAAAGATGCAGCCACTCTTAACATAGAATCCAAAGCCAAGTATGTCCACTTATATATTAAGAATATACTCTGTAAACAAGGTTTATGTATTCTAGTTTCCTTAGAAATTACCCAGATGTTCAAAAATTATTCATGAATTCCCTCAGTTTTCTATTAGTCTATGACTTTAAAGTTCAAGCGTTGGGAATTATCTGCAAATTGACATGCTACACTCATAAATGCTGTTCATGCAAATGGTTTTTCAGATACAGAATTCATTTTGGTTGTAATTTTATATTTTCCACAATTGTAAATATTATGTAGGTGTAACATTAGCTATTAACATCAGTAAATTAGTGTAAAACATTTTGGACATACATAGTAATTGATCTGTTCATGAAAAACATACCCAAACCTTACTTTTAAAGTGTCTTACATTATACCCCATACTGATAAAACCAGAAGAAATTATATATATATGTAAAAACTATTATTAAGCCAAAATTATTCAATCAGTTTGATTTGCCTAAGTATTCATCTCGATTTCTTGAGTTTTGATTCTTTATGAAAATACCTCTTACGTAGCATTTATTATAAGAAAGGATTTTTGTAAATCATTTACACTATTAAACCCATTTAAAAGAGTAGAAATTCAGTTTCTTTATTTTGGGGTAATTCTTGGAATATTTGTGTAAGTGCTTAAAATTTCTCTGAACTAATTCAATTTGACAGATATTGTAATTAATTTATTAATACTCAGGAAGAGGAAAGTAGTTTACATAATGATAATTTTGATTACTGCACACACACAAGCCTACAGAGAACTTGCAGCGTCAGTTGTGCAAACTCAGTCATAGATCAAAACAGACACAGGAACACAGATATTCACCGGTCAGACCTCCAAGGGTGTTCTTTCTTTTTTTTCTTTAATCCTCACCTGAGGATATTTTTGTCATTGCATTTCAGAGAGAATAGAAAGGAGTGAGAGAGAGAGAAACACTGATGTGAGAGGGACACATTGACTGGTTGCCTCCTGACCAGGGCCAGGGATCGAGCCTGCAAGTGAGGTACATGCCCTCAAGCTGAAATTGAACCCTGGACCCTTCAGTCCACAGGCCAATGCTCTAGCCACTGAGCCAAACCAGCCAGGGCCAAGGGTTTTCTTAATTCCAAGAAGCACAAGATACTTTCTTAGTGGATTTGAGGTCACCAGGGGCTGAAAAGACTCACAAACTGGAATCTCTGTTGTTACCTACCCAACAGAAAATGGATTCCATCATCCTAGTAGAAACCACCCAATGAGCACACATAAAACTGGAGTCCCAGTTATTGCAGCCACCGGTGTTGAATGGCATGCTGGTAACACTCATCAGAGCCACAACTAAAGCCAGTGAAGGACCAGCAATAAAAACGGAATTATGTCTGAGGGGTAGAGAGAGATGGATGGATGCCAGGGAGAGCAGACAAAGTTTCATTGTCCTTTGGGTCCATCTAAGAGCCAAACAGCATGCTAGGCTGCACGAGCAGGAGTGCCCGTCCCGTGCTGCATAGGTAATGGGCACTGGCAGCCTAGTCCATTGGTAATCTCAGTGAAGCCCCCAGAATGGACAGTTGTAATTATTACAGTTTTCAAAAAGCTAAAATCATACAAAATATAGAATGAACATGTGTCAAAGATTTACTGACATTAATAAGGGAACCAGTAAGATGGTAAAGGTAATTAAAGTTGCATCTGGGGGAATAGTTTATGCCCTCCCCATAAAAGGTGTTCTTGAGTAAAGGCAGTTGTGGTAATGTGGTAGGCCGTTATGGTAATGTGGTAGGCAGTTGTGGTAATGTGGTAGGCAGTTGTGGTAATGTGGTAGGCAGTTGTGGTAATGTGGTAGGCATTTATTAAAATGTGGCAGGCATAGTTGTGGTAATGTGGTATGCTGAAAAAACACTCTAATGCCCAGAACCTGAGGAAATGTTACCTTACAGGGCAGAAAGGATTGTGGGGATGCTATTTAGGCTAAGGATCTTGAGATGGGGAGATCCTGGATGATCTCAGTGGGCTCAGTGTAATCACACAAGGCTTTACAAATGGACAAGGAAGGCAGAGAGCAGGTCAGAATGAAGCCACGTGAGAAGGACCTGTTGCTGGCTGTGAAGTGGAGGAAGGGGGCCATGAGCCCAGAAATACAGCATCCTCTACAAGCTGGGTGTGGCGCTCAGCTTACAGTCAGCGAGAACATGGACCTCTCTCCTGCCCCTGGGAGGGACTGAATTCTTCCAGCAACCGAAATGAGCAGAAAAAGGACTCTCCCCTATGGTGTCCAGAAAGGAACACAGTCTGCCTACAGCTTGATTTAGCCTGGGGAGACCTGTACTGAACTGATCTCCAAAACTAAAATAATACATTTTCATTGTCTTAACCAACCAAATTTGTAATAATTTGTTATGACAATAGAAAACTAACACATTGAGATAGAGGTCAAATCTGTTAACATCCTGCAGGCCATTAAAACTATAACCTTTTATATCTATTCTAACAGATAGATAGACCTATGTGTGGTGCATTTTAACATCACACGAGTGATTTCATAACTATAGTAAATAGAAAAATCGTGCACATTACTCTAGATAAACCATCTTTCAGTTTCTCTGTTATCAGTGCCCCAGCTGACCTTGAAAGGTCCTGGTGCTCACCTTTTTGCCTACTCTTAGTTCTTTCTTAATTGCTGAGGTGAGGAAGCGTCATTTCATTGTATAGACTACAAGCTCCGTGAAGCCATCAACTTAATTGTCATAATTCATATTGTCTTACCCACAGGCCCAACCGTAGCAGGTGCTACACAGATGTTTGTTGAATGGGTGAGTAAAACTCAGCAACCCCACAGCTAAATTTTCCCTGTTGTGAGAGCTATGATTCAGCCACACTCAACTCTTTCTTTTCTTCTAGTGTGAACAAATGACACTCTGTCATCAGGAGACTTTTGCATTTGCTTTTCCCTGTGCCTGGAACCCACACCCACTCAGCTTGGGTAACAGGCAATTCTAAATTAGACCTCTCCTCCTCTGGGAAGTAGTGTGTAATTACCTCATGTTCCCCCACGTGATTCTCTCCGCTCTCACAGCCTCTGTACTTAACACCACAGCAAATATAACACGTTATATTTTTTTGTACAGACAACCTCCCCCCAGGGACAGTCTAATGTAGCGAACTATTAATAGTTGAAGCATCAACTCTAGTCAGACTGCCAGTATTCAAACCGTGGCTCTACAAGTGACTAGCTAGCAAGGTAACTGATCTTTCTGTGACTCAGTTTTCTCATTGGTAAAGTAGGCATAATAGTGACATACGGCCGTGGTGAAGGTTAAATGTTAAGGGCTTAGGACAGAGCTTGGTATATGGCTAACATAAGGGAAGCTGTTGCTTCGTAAGTTCCTTGAAATCAGAACCCGTCATGCTCACCATGGTCCTCAGTTTCTGATGCAGAATTAGAGTAGGGGCTCGCTTGGTGTTCTTTGGTGGCTTGAACTGAATTGTGATCCAGTGAGGATCATCCTTTTGTGGGGCCAGAATTGGAGATGAAAAAACAATGTATTGATAGTGAGATAAACTACCCAGAGAGGCTCACTGCACAGCCAGGGGAGTCCCTTTGCACTGAAATGTGTGGGAGTCAGTGTCCTGGCCTCCGTGCTCCCTGGCAGGGGCTATAGACTCAGCTCTTCCTGTACATATGGCTCATCACATCACAGATGCAAGCAACCTATTCCCCAAAGGACATGGATTTTCAGTAATGGCAAACTCTTCTATTTCCCCCTCCTCAATGCAGCACACACCTCCATTTATCCCACCCCCATGCTTTCTAGAGCAGGAGATTCTCCAGCTGTCTTCAGCCCCCTTACAGTCACCCTAGGGATCAGCCTTTGAATTTTCCAACAGCTTACTCAGGCCCAGGGTGTCCCTTGGAGGAATATAAAAGAGCTTGCTGTGGTTAAGGGAATGTAGGATCACTCTTATCCCTGGTTATTGGGGTTGGGAGCTGGGCTGTCACACTCTTTTTGGTGCACAGACTGAGAGCTTCCCTCCTTCAGCCCTTCTGACCAGCGGGATCTGGAAACACCAGCCCAGGCAGGAACCGCACAGAGCCACCCACACAGGCCAGAGTCTGTAGTGACTTCATCAAACTCATACTCCTGCAAACATCTGTGTTCATCCCACACAGAGTGAAAAGATAACATAAATTATGAGAAAAGCACAGTCACTTTGCAGAGATTGCCCCGCACTAGCCTGGAATTTGTACATGGACAGAGACAGAGATTTGGTACAAATATTCAAAGGCCTGGTCTTATTACGTGTTGAATGGGTGTGGGCTGCACCCTGATGAGCTATGAGGAAGCCTCACCAATTGCCTACACCCTTCTATTTTCCATGTGTTATTGAACAAGGTTTTATTATCATTGCAATTCTCATTTTAATGCACTTGTTTCCCTCAACATTGAGGGGCTTGAAAACAGTACATAAACATAAGCATTGAAAAATGAAATAAAGCAAAATGGCATCCCCTTGAATTATTGTTATTACTTTGCCTTTGAGAAAAGTGAGCCAGAAATGGTTACTCAAAGGTCATGTACCATGAGAGCCATAGAGAGCAGACTCCCGGGTTGTAGATTTCTGGAAACCGCACCTCATCCCGTCCTGTCTCTGGGAGTCAGGCACTGTTACCTCACTGCCTTACAACTAAGGATGCGCTCTTTTGAATGCCTGAGCCTGGGTTCTGAGAGTAGGTATTGGATGAAAGTTTAGTTGGAATTTGCACACCAGGATGACTGAGAAATGTCTTACTAAAAATAAAGGCATCCAAAAAGCTTAGCAGTATCTGCAAAGGCATTTCCAGATGCCCAGATGCCATGTGCAGGCTGACTGGCCCCTCATCTCTCCAAGAGAGCGCTGTGTTGACATCTAAAGGGTCACTGTTCCAGAAGGCAGCTTGTATGGGACCACAGCCCTTCCAGAAATCACAAGACCAAGTTGGAAAAGACACAATGAAGTTCTCCCTTGGGCTCCAGGCACCTCCTGGCTTGAGTAAAAGAGCATTCTAGGAACACTACACTGCAATGTCAAAGAATAGGTTGGCATCATCCCTTGAGGACTGTTGCCGTGGATTTATCTTAGGAAAGAATGGGAAGTAGAATTTTTTCAAGCCCACTCCCAGCCTAGTGCTTCCATCCTGTGCAGCTGGGCAGGAGGGTAAACAGTGATGCTGCAGATGAGTCAAGGCCTTACCTTGGTAGGTGAGGAGAGTATACTTTGCCAGAGGCCCCCTTTCCTGGGCACTGGTCTGCAGCATCTCACTGTTCCCTCTCTGCCCCCAGGAATGCCCTGCTGGGCAGAGCCCTGCTGCCAGACCTTTGCCATCTTTGCCACCGCCCTCGCAGCCTTCCCTGTGGAAAAGACTCACCCTGGCTTGTTTCCAGGGAGCCCTGAAGCGGCTTCCTGGTGGGTCTGTGATCTGCTTCCTACTGAACTGTGAGTAGCTGCTGTTGACCAGTGTGCTCTACTACCAGGTAATGGATGTATTCCCTGTTTTAACAGGGCTTCTTGAGGTTTTTTTTTTAGGTTGTTTTTTTTTGCCGTTAGAAACTAAGTAAATATTTTACTTTGACTAAGAGAAATTTGTAAAAGAAGGAAATCATTGGGGCTTTTATGTTATTATAATTAAACCTACTTATAATAACTAGCATTCTTAGCTTTCCCCTCTGTAGATCAAATGATTACAGTTCTAAAACCATTCCTTTAAAGCAACCAGTTTTCACTTGTTCCCTTTGTTGTGATCGATTCTCTTCTGTGAGTTCACCAAGAAAGTCTCAATCTAACTAAAATACTTCCCAACAGGACCCTAAAATATGTACAACCTGATATATGCTTCTGTTTTCTTAACTTTTTATCTTTATCACACCTTTCTTAATATTTACCACTAATGTCTAATTAACCGATTGAGTATTTTTTAAATCGTTGTTCTTATTGTATTTATTTATATTTTTATTTTATTGAGTAAATATTGACATACAGCAGTATATTACTTTCAGGGGTACACCATCATGATTTGGTGTTTGAATATGCACTTGACTCTTGAACAGTGCAGAGGTTAGGGAACCCCCAGCCCCCTGCAGCCAAATATTGACATACAACTTTTTACTCTCTCAGATTTAACTAATAGCCTACTGTTGACCAGAAGCCTTCACCAAGAACATATACAGTCAATTAACTCATATTTTGTATGTTATATGTATTACATACTGTATTCTCGCAATAAAGTAAGCTAGAGAAAAGAACACATTATGAAAGTCAGCCCTGGCAGGGCCGCTCAGTGGGTTGGGCACCGCCCACGCACAGAGGGCTGCGGGTTCTGTTCCTGGTCAGGCGCAGACCCGGCTGCGGCTGGATCCCTGGCAGGGGCTGTGCAGGAGGCAGCTGATCGATTAGAGTTTCACTGTCCCCCTCTCCGTCTCCCTTCCTCTCTGTAAAAATCAATTTAAAAAATCTTAAAAACATCACAAGGAAGGAACAACACACAGCACTGTACGTACCTATAGATACTGTAGGGTTATGTCTGTTTACAAGATGGAAAAATCTGCATCGGGTTCCTCAGTCTGCCTGAGCATCTGCCCTCAGAGCAAAGCCAGAGTCGGGATGGTCAGAGGCCAGGAGAGCAGAGTGGAGGCTGGAGCAGCAGCAGCCTGGGGGCTGCAGGAGTGAGCTGTGCCCCTCTGCTGAGGCAGAGGCCAGCGCAAGGCCATCAAGTGGGAATTAACTGGCTGGGCCAAAAGTGTGGACTCAGATAAAATCATCAGTGTATATGGTAATCTTTAGATTCTGAATTTTGTGTTATGGGTCATGAAACTAATACAATGTATAGTCCATACCATGAATAGTATGGGAATGATTGAGCAGTTCAGTAAAGGCAGGGACCTTAAAAAGGGGCTCAGCTGTTGCCCCAGGACGTGCTGACATTTCAATGGGAATATATTAGAATCGATGTTGAAATCAGTGTCTTTCTGAAATATGCTTCTTAAATCCATTCTATAAAAAGTGATGGTGCAATATTTGTCCTTAGCAAAGAGTGCCAGTTATAGATAAGATTGCTGTACGCTTTAAACAAAAAATATTTCCTGAAAGCCTCATGTGACCTGAAGATACTAGGACACTAGTCGGTGGGATACATCCGCTGTATACAAGTGACAGGCAACTCACCAAAGGGGAAACGCACTGTGAGCTGTGGTCAAACTGTGTGATCAAAAAGTCACAAATGCAGGTATTGTCAGGTTCCTGATTCATGTCACTAGGACATTTTTTCACTATCCAAAGCTGGAGTAGAACCTGAAACTGGTATGATAGGTTGTATTTTACACTAATATGCCTGCACCTTAGTTAGGAAGCAAGTTAGTATTATATATTCAGCCACAAAGAATGATTTAACCTTTTGGTTTAGTCATCGGATTTTCAAGGTATTTTGTTAACACTCACCTGAGGATACTTTTTCCTTAGAGGTTGTTTTGTTTTGTTTTGTTTTGTTTTGTTTTGTTTTGTTTTGTTTTTGTTTTGTTTTGTTTTGTCTTGTTTTGTTTTGTTTTGTTTTTAGAGAGAGAGGAAGGGAGGAAGGAGGGGGAGAAAAAGAACAAAACATAGATGTGAGAGGGACATATTGATATGTTGTTTCCCAAACATGTCAGAGAACGGATCAGATCAAACCTGCAACCCAGGCATGTGCCCTTGGCTGGAATTGAACCCAAGACCCCTGAGTCCATGGGCAGCCACTCTACTCACTGAGCCAAACTTGCTAGGGCCAGGCCTACTTCTTTTTGGATTCTCATACTTACTTTTCCTGCACTTCCCATTGAAGAATTTTAATGAAACTTTTTCATGCATAGGCACTGATACATAATATGGCTGCAATGGCAAGGATTCTGCTAGATCTCTTTTAGATTCAAACGCAATATATTGGCTTTATTTTCTATAGGGAATATTCTTGAGTCCTTTCATTAGTCTGAACTTAGAAGGCAGCTGTCACTTTTTGTACAACTGAATTAATTCCATTTGCAAAATAGATTACATGGTTTCACTTTTCAAGTATGTGGGAAGAAACCTTTAAAATAATTTTCTGTGACTTTTACATAAAAATGTTGACTAGAAAAATTTCTCCACAAGCAGTTTAATAAACTTGAAATTCAGTGCAGGAATTTCCTTGGAGAGCAAAGCAGTTGGTTTGGTGTGTACATATCTAATGCTGGTGATTCTGTTCAAATGAATCATTCAGATTCTTGTGAACCAGAGAGCCACACATTAGGTTTGTGCAGGAATCTAACTATTACTTGGAGGGAAAAAAGGATTCTAGGTAGATAAATTTGTGAAGTGCTGGTAGATATTATTCATTACTTGATTGATTAATTTTTAACATCAGGGTGCATTTAGGTCCGATAAGAACCAGAGATAGAGCATATTTAGATTTGACCAACAACCCCCCTTTTTAAAAATATATTTTTATTGATTTCATAGAAAGAAAGGGACAGGAAGAGACAGAGAGATAGAAACATCAATGATGAGAGAGTCATTGATCGACTGCCTCCTGCATGCTCCCAAATGGGGATCGAGCCCCCAACCCGGGTATGTGGGAATTGAACCTCGATCTCCTGGTTCCTAGGTTGATGCTCAACTGCTGAACCATGCCCAGTCGGGCAAATTCCCTTTGAAAAATAGAAGCATTATTGTGTGGTTTGGAAAATAGTGCCTTAGCCATTAATCTAGCAGGATGTTGCTCCGCTTTCTTAAAGATGGGCTAAGTGGTTTGAGATGGAGATTACTGAGGAGAATCATAGGGCTATTTTATTTTATTCATTATTATTATTATTTTATAATTTTATTTTTGTTTAAAATATTACAAATGTCCCTTTTTCTCCCCAGTGACCCATTTACCCCATCCCTTCCCCCTCCCCAGTCCCTCTCCCCACCATTGTCCGAGTCCTTGGGTTGTGCATATATGCAAATAAATTCTTCGGTTACTCTCTCCCCCTCCACCGACCCTCCCTCGTCCATCCCTCTGACATTCATCAGTCTCATCTATGCTTCCATGTCACTGAATCTATTTGTTCATCAGTTTATTAAGTTCTTTAGATTCCATGTATAAGCGAGATCATGTGATATTTGTCTTTCATTGCCTGGCTTACTTCACTTAGCATAATATTCTCCAGGTCCATCCATACTGTCCCAAAGGGTATGAGGTTCTTCTTCTTTACAGCTGCATAGTATTCCATGGTGTCAATGTCCCACAGCATTTTTATCCACTCACCTACTGACGGGCACTTGGGCTGTTTCCGGATCTTAGCTATTGTAAACTGTGCTGCTATGAACATCGGGGTACATATATCTTTTCTGATGTATGTTTCAGGATTCTTAGGATACATTCCTAGGAGTGGAATCACTGGGTCAAATGGCAGCTCCATTTTTAATTTTTTGAGGAACCTCCATAATGTTTTCCATAGTGGCTGCACCAATCTGCATTCCCACCAGCAGTATACTAGGGTTCCCCTTTCTCCACACCCTCGCCAGCACATGTTTGTTGATTTGTTGATGGCAGCCATTCTCACAGGTGTGAAGTGATACCTCATTGTGGGAGGGATCACATTACCAGACTTCAAACTATATTAAAAAGACACTGTAATCAAAACGGCTTGGTATTGGTACAACAACAGGCATATAGATTGATGGAACAGAACAAAGACCCCAGAAATAGACCCACGACACTATGGTCAGTTAATATTTGACAAAGGAGGCAAGAGTATCCAATGGAGTAAGGACAGTCTCTTCAATAAGTGGTGCTGGGAAAATTGGACAGATACATGCAAAAGAATGAAACTAGACCACCAACTTTCTCCATGCACAAAAATAAACCCAAAATGGATAAAAGACTTAAATGTAAGTCACGAAACCACAAAAATCCTGGAAGAAAACATAGGCAGTAAAGTCACAGACATCCCACGTGGTAGAGTTTTCACTGATACATCTCCTAGGGCAAGAGAAACAAATGAAAAAATAAACATATGGGACTACATCAAACTAAAAAGCTTCTGCACAGCAAAAGAAAACAGCCTCAAAATACAAAGGAACCCCATGGTCTGGGAAAACATATTTGCCAAGGATGAATCTGATAAGGGGCTAACTTCCAAAGTGTACAAAGAACTCATAGCACTCAGCAAGAGGAAGACAAACAACCCAATTAAGAAATGGGCAAAGGACTTAAATAGACACTTCTCCAAAGAGGCCATACGGATGGCCAAGAGACACATGAGAAAATGCTCTACTTCGCTAATTATTAGAGAGGGTTATTTTTTAAAATTACACCTTTATTATTCCACATGGTCTATACTTTGTTTTATGAACATATATCTGCCTGCTTTTTATTTCTGCCTAAATAGAAGATTATCCCACCTGGGTGTAAGGTGGGCTGCAGGCTGACCATCCTCTACATTGGTATAGCAAACACTTTTTACACATAGCCCTATGATTAGCTCCAGAAAGCCTTCTATTTGAAGCCCCAAATTAATCACGTGGCATGGAAGAAAGAAGTGACACCTTAGCTTTGGAAATACAAGGCAAGAGTTAAAAACCACTTCTTCGAAAGTATTAAAAATTACTATCTTGGAAGTGTGCTGTGGATTAGAAGTGAGGTTCCATGCTAACATTTAAATGTGCCATGTTGAATAGCCCCAAAGTAAACCATGGCTCACCAAATAAGCTTGTTTGTTGAATATAGTTAGAATTAGCCTAAATGGCAATTTTCAACTGGTGTCTTGCAAGAACTTTTCAAACTTGCAATACCTGACTATTTAGATGGGACATTGACCTCTTTTCCCTTATATTGCCAAATTAAACACATGACAACAGCCAACTCATTGAGAGAGAGGAGACAGGGAAGGGAAAGCTACCCCATGCCCCCTCTCTGCAGTCATGAGGGATGTGCGCCTGCGATGCCCGGCCCACGTTACAGGAGGAGCATGGGAAACAAAAATCAGCCCAGACCCTCGTGGCGCTTTTACTCTTCTGGCCTTTGTGAGAGCAGGATGACGTGTGTGCTGCAGGCGTGTTCACTCAGGTGACCACACTCATTTCAAATTCAAATTTAAAGAGGTCACTTTTCAATGGAGCAGAAACTCTCGTATGTTTTTATTAAGGTATTTTAGTTGATTACCAATAAGTGGTTCGGGATGCAGCCAGGGATGCTGGTGCATCTAGGGGTTAGTGCCTGGCCAGAAACTGGTTCTGAGAGCTGCCAACTGTGAGGTCCTGGTGACTCAAGTGAGGTGGGTAGAAATCAATGTAGGATTAGAAACCACTACTGGTGTGAGGCCCAGATATGCAAGAGGCAAATTTTTCTATAAGGTAAGTCCCTCCCCTGCTCTGATGGGCTTTGCTGTTTTCTTCTGTACTTGGATGTTCTTTCATTTGCATCTAATAGAGAATATCTGTTTGGTCAGAAAGTAAAACCTAGTTTTTAGATTTTACTTTATGGAACTCATCTTTCCAGGTAATTTAAATTATAAATTTTGTTGGATATCATAAACAATTGAATAAAATTTTGTATCATTTTGTATGTTAGTAATCAATCTGTCGTAATCAGCAACTTTTATTTTTCTGTGAAATTTGAATCAGAATTGATCAGTTACATTTTTTCTATTCTTAGAGCAAGAGAAGAAGAAGACCAATGATGTAATTCATGTAAATGAACAGTTGAAAAGTTAAGAAATTAGTGGTTTGATTTAAACATCATCTGTCATGATTTCTAAAAAATATAATGGACTTCTTTTTGTTGATTTTCTAAATGTGTTCTGTTTTTCTAATGTTCAAACATGCATATTCAGGAATGTCTTTTGCTTAGTAATGCCCTTTTTTGTTTGAAGTTTTTTCACATTTAGGTTAAATTTCTTTTTTATAAAAAAAAACATGGTTATATCAATTTTAGTGAGAGAGGAAGGGAGGAGAGATAAAAACAAAAACTTTGATGAGAGAGAAACATCAACATCAAATGGCTGCCCCCCACACGCATCCTTCTGGGGATGAAGCCACAGCCCTGGCATTGCCCTGACTGGGAATTGAACTGCTCACCTCCTGGTGCATGGGCCTATGCTCAACTACTAAGCCACACCGGCCAGGCTGGGCAAGATTTCAGTAAGATGGTTGTGATATAAAGATCTGCCTTTTTGTGTTTTGCCCTAATTTTTAAACTTATTTTTTAACAAAAGCATGATAGCTAACTTAATGTTTAACACTATCTACTGACTTCCTGTCCTAGCAAGAAAAAGCTTAGCTTTCTCACTCCACTGCACCCTTATTTCCCTCCCTCTGCTCCCTCACATGTATCACAATTTTATTGAATCAGAATCAATGTTACATTATTATGACTGTGCAAATATTGTTCCCTGCCGAGTCATGTAGTTCTGTGGCTGCGCCTCTTTCTTGTATACCCTTTATTCTCTTTCTTAAATTTTACTGACATCTGGTGCTTTTCCACTTGTCCAGGATAATTCAGTCCCCCTCTTTGTAGCCAACATGATCTCACGTAACCAGATGCAGTAAGTAGGCTGTTCTTCCTGGTTGCAGAAACAAAGTTTTGTACCTAACAATCTAATAATCAAGCACAGAAAGATGACTATTAGACAGAAATACTACATTTATGCTACACTAACTTAATATGTAGTAATTCTTTAATTTGTGTGTGTGTGTGTGTGGAATTAATTTCCGGACTATATTCCCTTGCCTGTTTTGAACAACTCTTTTCCCTCAAATGTAGTAACATTTGTCAGATGCCTATCAAAAATATTTTCCATCTATGAATCACATCCATTTTGCCTGGGCGGGTGTGGCTCAGTAGTTGAGCGTTGACATCAGATCCAGGAGATAGAGGTTTGATTCCTGGTCAGAGCACATGCCTGGGTTGGGGGCTCGATCCCTGTTGGGGGCATACAGGGGGCTGCTGATCAATAATAACACTCTCTTCATTGATGTTTCTATCTCTCTCTACCTCTCCCTTTCTCTCTCTGAAATCATTAAAGACATATTTAAAAATAAGTAATTACAAACACACACATCTGTTTCATATTTTTCTTGGAAACAACCTACCCGGCCTTTTGTTATCTGGCTGTAGTATGACTGGTTTTCCCTAGGCCTGCTCTGTGCCCGTTTTCCTGGCATGACCCTTGAAGTCATCTGGGATCTCGCAGAACTGCTCTCCTGTGTTGCATCTCCTCTATACTATGTCCCATGCTTCCCTCTGTCTTGTTATACTCCCTTGTTTTACTGGATCGCATATCCCTGGGAAGCGGTACATGGGCCGCCATTTGTAGAGATCCCACCCCACTGAAATGCCTATTTTATAGGATATAGAATTCTAGGTTGAAACTAACCTTGGGGGTTTTAAGACATTTCTACTGTTTGCTCATTTGCAGTGTTGCTCTTCAGTCTCTTGGCATCGTCTGATGTGTTGTATATTACCAATATTGCTCATTTTCACCCCAGACCTTGCATCTCTGGAAGCTTTTAGTACCTTCTCTATCTGTGGGATTCTGAAATCTTATGATACAGTTTGGCTTGTACCTTTTTATTTTATTATGATCATTAAGTCTGCAGATATTCTCTAAGCGAATTGGTTTTGTTTCTTTCTTATTTTTTCCACTTATCCTTTTGTCTAGTGATCCTTATTACTCAGAAGTTGGACTCTTAGGCCAGTGTTCCTATATGGATCTTGAAGTCTTTCCCCTCCTGTTTTTTATTTTGTCTGTTTCTACTTCAGATTTTCTTGATTTATGCTCCAGCCTTTCTATGGATTTTTTTTTTTTTTTTTGTCAGTGTTATTTTAATTTAGAGAGTCCTTTTATATACTGTCATTCTTCTTTTAATAGCATTTGGTTCTTTCACTTTATGTCTTTCTAAAATTGACTAAGGATTATATATGTTTTAGGTTCTTATTTGCTTCTGAGTTTTATCACTGCCATTAATTCTTCCTGTTTTGACCTCTCTTACTCTCTGGCTCTCCTTAGATGTATAGGGGTCCCTGGTTGTCCCTTAGGTCTAATTGGAAGCACAGAGAGTGAGCAGGACTTGTGTTCACTGACAGTCATCACTGCCAGGATTTGGGGGCCAATCCTCTGGATTCTGAACCTGCCTTGAGTGCTCTCAGATAAACCAGCTGTCTCATTCGTGCCCCAGCCACACTTTGTAGACATCAAGTTTCTGCTTCTTGTGTTCTGTCATGCCACTTACCACTCCTCTGTCCAGTTTCCTGCTTTCAAACATTAAAAATCATCTGCTGTTTATACTACATTATGAGTAACTTATTTTGTATGTATTTAAATTTTCTTTTCAATCCTCACTCTTTGATATTTTTTTTCCATTGCTTTTCAGAGAGAGTGAAAGGGAAAGAGAAGAAAGACAAACATTGATGTGAGAGGGACACATCGATTGGTTGCCTCTGCACGTGCCCAACCCTGACAGGGGCCAGGGATGGAGCCTGCAACCAATGTCCATACCCTTGACCTGAATCAAACGTCTGACCCTTCAGCCCATGGGCTGACGATCTAGTCCCTGTCCTAAACTGGCCAAGGCTATGTCTTTAATTTTAATGAGATATTTCTAAAAGGAAGATGCCGGAGCCCGCCGGCAAAGTCAAATGGTCCTGAGGAAGGGGTGAGGATGAAGAAAAGACAGACACAAAAAAGATAGGATCGGGAGGACTGCAGCTTGTGACTGCTGCCAGACCAGAGTTTATTTTCCCAGCACAATTTATACAGGCACTGTTGATTTTGCTGAATAGCACCCCGCCCCACATTCCTTCCCCTTACCCCATACAGAGTAGTTCCTTCAAGGCAGCATGAATGCTCTTTCAGAGTAAACACCCTGCCTCCTGCAGGAGCTCAGACCTTGGTAACGATCTTTATCTCAGCTTCTAATGGGAACTTTTGGGGAGGATTGAGTCCTTGGCTTGGCATGTGGCTTGACTGTCCCTTGACCCTTCAGGCCAGGACCAAGTTCCTGATAAGCCTTTCTGGAATTTCTGGCTGCAAGCTAAATTAGTACCACCTTGGTGCCTCAAGGTCTGGGTCAGGGAGCAGGAGAGCACATCTGCAGCTCACCCAGGCAGCTCCTCTGTGCCTGGGGCCACAGCGGCTCCCCACAGGAAGAGGAGGGGAAATGGATTTGTGGTCAGGCCTCCATGTTTAACACACACTTAGAAACTATATCTAAAGTGTAAATCAAAGTTGAAAGTTTTAGATTCACATAAGTAATAATATTAATTTAGAGACTGTTTTGGTTATACCTGTAATTACTATACTACTTTTTTTTACTAAAGCCTTGATTAAGAATTCTATTAAAACCACACACCTTGCCATTGTATCCCATTAATGTGCAAAAGAGATGGAGCAGTTTTCACTAATGCATAAAGTGTTAGAAAATTTTAAGTTAATTAAGGGTGATTAATTTTCAATATCCAAAACTTGTGAAAAAGTAGTGAGAAAAAAGTAAACTTCAGCTTTATTTCTTATAGGGTTAGGATTTGGCAGTGAGCACAGTGGGTGGGGCAGAATTTGTATAGACCCTTGACCTCTGAGTTTAAAGCTTGTGATGTGACTTGTTAGGCTTCTAGTATGATTGTTCTTCTAGTCTTTGCCAAACAATCTTAAGTCTACTAATTATGCCCTTTCTTTTCTTGTGCAAATTAATAGCATTGAAAATAATAGGCCTGGGCTGGAAATATCAGGGAGCACCCTATCTGGCAAGGATGCAGACAGCTGGCCACACATGGATGAGCAGTACATCAAAGGCTTTTTAGAGAATCTGAAGAAACCGAGGGAAGTGAGATCTGTGTTCCCCTCCCATTCGCTCACCCTATTGGGCCAAAATGGAGACAACAAGCTGGTGCAGCTGACCCCCGACTACCAATTGCTGCCCCACCCCTCCCAGCACAGCACTCCAGGCCCCAGCATTAACAGGAGGCCCACACGCAGTCTGAGCTCAGAGGAAGAATCTGTTCCACAAGTCTTGCTTCCAGAAACTAAAAGTAATGGTCGGACAGTGACAGAAGAGAAGAGTCTTGGTGATATGGTCTCTGAGGTGAATAATAAATTCAAAGAACTAAAAATGAATTTGGACAATATGAATAAATTTCTGGAGGAAGGACAGAGAGCCCTCAGAGGCCTAGAGGGCTCTGGTGTGAAGAGGTGTGAAGAACTCGAGCCCTGCTCCAGATGAGACCAATGTCTAATGAAATGAACGTCCTTCATGCTTTCTGGCAGGCCAGTCATGAGACCAAGCTGGTCACCCATCACCCCAGCCCGTGTTGAAGTACAGCACCCCATCTTCTACCCTTACAGCCACTTCTTTAAGATAAACAAGAGCAACAGAATTTATTATGTAGAAGCAATGACCTCTTCTGCTTTCTTGGTGCAGTGTAAAGCATTGCAGCCCACAAAATTCCAGAGGATAGATAACTAGAAAGTTAATTAATGCTTATCTTAGCTTCTGTCTACTGCTTCGCTAGTTCCACCACTTGCGTCCCCTTGACCGAACTGCCCCCCTTCACCAAATAGAATGTAGTTTGTTTGTTTTATTTACCTTTATATTCTCCCTGCAAAAACTGTTTGGGGCTGTGAGTTTGTTTAGGGCAAGCACCCCTCACAGCCACTGCTGGCGACTAAAAAATCTCACACACTCAATTTGGTCTCTGTGTGAATTAGTCTCACGTAACCTGGGTATAACAGTGTGACATGTTTTTGTGAATGCCCCATTCTGAATGCACATCCACGATTGCTCTGACTGGCCTGATGCTTATGCTAGAACTTCCTTCCATGAACCTCCCTGGACTCCTGAACCAGGAGTTGTGCTCATGCCACGTGGAAAACAGACGTAGAGGTGCCCAAATGGCTTCTGGTAGATGCTGGGCTCTACCAGCACTGCCATCTCCACAGCACTCTAAAATACTCCTATGCCTCACTAATTTCACCTTATTTCCAGCTGCAAAGGTACTCTGATGCCCTTTGAAAGCCTTTGGTTCCAGCACAGTGCTCTGGGGGACTGAGGGAGATTCTAGGCCTCAGCCAGGAATCTGAGGAAACCCCACCCACCACCCAGTCCAGCCACAGGGGCACCATATTGTCAGCTGCGTGTGAACACTGTGATGATCATAGTTATCACTGTCCCTTCCGCTGATGGAGTGATGGTTGAGATACATGTGTGAAGCGTTATTTTTTCTTCCCGTGTATCCAATATTTTACTAAGCTCTTTAGGGAGCAGAGAAAATGCATCTGAAGGCAGTTCTTTTTGCAAACCTGCCCTATTTTCTAAACAGACTGCACACATATCTCCATGTGACCTTCTGCAGGGTTGGGAGTTGATGGGGACGGCAGAAAAGGGCACTGTTTACTCTGAGGGTCACTGACCTGGTCTCACCTTTCATGGACAAGGAGAGGAAGCCATCCCTCTCCTGAGATGTGAAGCACTTCAGTTCCACAGGATGCTGAGATGTGACACTGGAAGCTCTATGCATCGTGTTTGTGTGGTGTGTGCCTGTCCACTTGCACCAGGGCATCTGGGATGACGAAAAGCTCCTGGCTTTCTGTGGATTTGTTGCTGTCCCTCACTTGATTGCTCCAGGACACACACAGTCCCCACTTACAGCCAGAGGGACGCTTCACGGAAATGCCACGGACTATCCTGGTGCTGACTACCCATGCTGCATTATTATAATTATTAAACAGATTCTTTCCCTAACTTTACAAATTTTAAAAGATGACTTTCCATTTAGAATGAAAGTATTACCATTTTTATTCTGTGTTTGTTTTTTGAGATCTCAAAATTAAGTTACATGGTAACTGCGTAGCTTAGAGAGCATAGAGCTTTAGCTATATTGAAAATATTTCTAGGTTGAAGGAAATTTTATTTTTCAAAATAATGTTTGATGCTTTTTAAAAAATATACCATCCAGAATTTTTTGTTGATAAAGAATAAGTGACTTTGCAGTAAAATGTCTGAAAGAAGGAAAATAGTGTTTTACATTATGTATGGATATTTCTGATTATTGGCTACTGGCAATTTTAAGTGCTCGGTACTTAAAGGGCATCAAGTAGATGTTCCCTCTGCCCCATCTTTTGTGTATTTGTGGGGGACACTGATGGGAAAGAATGACAGCATGATGAGAAATACTTGATATGAATAAGAGGAGGACAACGTATCTGAATTAGTTTCAAAAACATACAGCAAAACTGAGCATATTAAAACTGTTGGTTTCTGTGATGTGAAAAAATGCTATTACTTTCAACTTCCTACAGTGACTGGGATTAGATATTGGCTTTATTTAAGGAAGAGAATTGTCCTAAAGTAGTGTAGGCTATTTCAGTTTTGATAATTGCTGTATTGTGCTCTCTACAAATCAAGGGACACTTCAAAAATAAATGGATACGTCCAAGCTGGGTTAAAGGTAGTTTATTTTCTAGAGGTTCTCAAAAAGGGTATTGTCACCTCTCCAGTAGCACTGCAGATGAATTCGAATGTGTATCTGTAGGAAGATTGACCTTTCATTGTAATTAATTTTACATAATGTGTCAAACACTTGTTGAACTCCGAGCATGCCCAGGCTCTGGCTCAGCAGCTGGAGGTAGGAGAGGAGCGAGTCCTGCCTTCCCTAGAGAAGCCCCCTGTTTATGGGGGGACCCTGGTAGCAACTGATACCTTGTAGCAGGTGGGAGCTCAGACTTGCGAATGTGCAGAAAGGGTGCAGCTTGGTAGTGCGGCTGCTGGCAAAGTATCCTGGAGGGATATTGGGGTGGGGCAGGGTCAGCTTGCCAGGACAACAAGAAAGAAAAGGGCATTGTGGGCAGAGAGACCAGCGGGAGTGAGGCATGGTGGTGATGAGTGTCACATAACTTAGAAAATAATATTTAGAAATGAGTGGAAAGGGTTCTCTGAGGTTCTTGCTTGAGTAATGTAATGACAGTCTCATTTAAGCATGAAGTGAGTTAAATGGTTAAAGTTGTT